>NW_024070201.1:53404872-53556994 GCF_014754425.2 Oryx dammah | reverse complement strand
ATGGCTGCAGTCACCATCTGCAGTGATTTTGGAGCCCCCCAAAATAAAGTCTGACACTGTTTCCACTGTTTCCCCATCTTTTTCCCATCAAGTGATGGGACCAGATGCCATGATCTTGGTTTTCTGAATGTTGAGCTTTAAGCCAACTTTTTCACTCTCCACTTTGACTTTCATCAAGAGGCTTTTCAGTTCCTCTTCACTTTCTGCCATAAGGGTGGTGTCATCTGCATATCTCAGGTTATTGATAGTTCTCCTGGCAATCTTGACTCCAGCTTGTGCTTCTTCCAGCCCAGCATTTCTCATGATGTATTCTGCATAGAAGTTAAATAAGCAGGGTGACAATATACAGCCTTGACCTACTCCTTTTCCTATTTGGAACCAGTCTGTTTTTCCATGTCTAGTTCTAACTGTTGCTTCCTGACCTGCATATAGGTTTCTCAAGAGGCAGGTCAGGTGATCTGGTATTCCCATCTCTTTCAGAATTTTCCAGTTTATTGTGATCCACACAGTCAAAGGCTTTGGCATAGTCAATAAAGCAGAAATGATGTTTTTCTGGAGTACAGGACAATAATATATTTTGACAGAGACCATATTCACATAATTTTTATTATAGTACCTCATTATAATTATTGTATTTTGTTATTCACTGTTGTTGTTAGTCTCTTATGGTACCTTATTAAGCTTTATCATAAGTATGTATATATAGGAAAACAGCACATATAGGGTTCACATTACTTGTGGTTTCAAGCATCCACTGGGGTTCTTGGAATACATTCCCTGCAAATAAGAGGAGGAGACTACTGTATTCAGAATAATGATATCTAATATTTATTGAATGCTTGCTCTGAAAGTAGCACTGTTTCAAATGCTTTCCATGTACTGTTTAACCCTCATCTCATTCCAGTGAGATAAGATCATTAAGATCCTCTCTTAAAGATGAGGAAATTGAGACCCAGAAAGATTATATGACTGGCCCAGGGTTTATAGTGTTGACTTTAAAAAAAAAAAAAAAAGGCACATTAGAGTTGTGAGTCAAGTTTTATTTAGGGCAAAATGAGGACTATCACCTGGGAGACAGCATCTCAGATAACTCTGAGAAACTGCTCCAGAGAGGTAGAGGGGAAGGTCAATATATATGTGATTTTGGTGAAGGGAAACTACATGCAATCAAGCACATATTTTTTTGCAGAAGGTTTTTGCTAGTCACAAGAAGTCATCACCATGAAGGATTTTAGTGTTTTTCTAGAAATGAAGACATATAAGAATTGAGCTCATGAAATCAGCTCCTAAAAATATACAAATATCTGAAGACCTGTTCTGCCAGTTTTTCCCAGAGTACAGAGTGCCTCATTTCTACTCTCCACTCTGAGCTCCTTTCAGGGAGTGCTGAAAATCAGCAGCTGCAGCAGTACATGATTTAATCTGTGTAGATAGCAAGTGCCAATTTGTAGCTGACAATAGCTAGTAAGATGGAAAACCAGAGTCTGGATCCAGGCAGTCTTTTTCCAGAGTCCATACTCTTAACCACTATATATATTACATCTTTAAGTTTTATGGTATGCATGCCCATGAGCTAATTATAAGCCCTAGCTCTATTAATTTTCTGCGTTTATACTGTTGCTTCTGGCCAAGATGTAGTAATAGGGATTAGACCTATTTCTGGAGAAAATATATGAAACAATGATTTTTAAGACACTGGATATCAGGTAACTAAACATAGTGATTCCTAAAAGAGGAAATAAGTGAAGTAAGCCCTGTGATTATCTCTGCTCTCCTCCTGGAGAGGATTTCCTAGCCTTGGTACCAAGAGAGCAAACCCAGGCAGAACTCAATAGTTCCCCTGAGTTGAGGAGATGGAGTGGAGAATCTGGGGTGGTTAAGGTGTTGAGTTCACAGAGAAGAATGCCAAAAAGAAGAGAGGTGAACAGAAAGGAAGCTCTGGCTATCTGCTGCGGGTCCACCTTGAGCCTTCAGCATACATGTGAGGAAACTACCTGAATCCAGAAAAAGAATCATCCTAAAGAATTAAAAGGAATAATTCTTGAATATCACAGAGGTCCAGTGCCTGTTCCCAACATTAAGAGTGGCAAGGTATAAATCACAAGGCATCAGATGGGCTTCATCACAATAATGGGGCAAATTTAGCCCTAGGATAACTTAGTTGCTCTAGTCCCATCTAACAAAGCTTAAAATAACAGCCAAAATCTCTTTTCCAAAAGTCAAATAAAAGGACCCATATAAAAGGACCCATAATGAGGGGAGAAAAATCAGTCACTTGAAACTGATTAAGATAGGTAGATAAGTACATTAAAATAGTTTTAATTATATTCCACATGACCAAGAAACTAGAGAAAAGAGTGGGCTTGATAATAGAGACATGGACAATACAAAAAAAGACCCAGGGACTTCCCTACAACCAGTGTCCATATCTTGGTTTCAAAACACCATTTTCCAATAAAAGGAACCAAATCACTTTAGAGAAATGGTTGATTACAGATCTAGAATAGGGAAAATGTAAGATGATCCTGGAGCATAATGTAATAGTAGAAAGGGGGATTGGATGCAGGAGGAGAAGGGGACGACAGAAGATGAGATGGCTGGATGGCATCACTGACTCGATGGATGTGAATCTGAGTGAACTCCGGGAGTTGGTGATGGACAGGGAGGCCTGGTGTGCTGCAATTCATGGGGTCGCAAAGAGTCTGACACGACTGAGCGACTGAACTGAACTGAAGGAAGTGTTAAGAAAATGAAAGGATGGACCATGTCAAAGAGACACAGAAATCAATCTTAAAGGGCATCCAGTGGCCAAAGCTGGAACCATTCGAGCAATAAAATAAATAAAATAGTATTGAATTATAATATAAAATGTTAAATAAATACACATGAATCCAAACTGACATAAACCAGTCATTGAATAAATAAATAAATTGGGGAGAAAATATATTAATAACTATTCCATATAGAAGTCTGAATAATATTTGTAGATACTACCCCCCACCATAAGAGGTGTAACTTAATCACTCCCCTCTCCTTGAATGTGGCCTGAACTTAGTGATTTGCTTCTAAAGAACAAAGTACGGAAAGAGAATAATAGTAACATTACAGTAGGAAAATCTAGCAAAACTGCCTTAACCAAGTGATTAAAATAACATCATCAATGATGAAATGTGGATATAATGTGCCCTCTAATTTGATGTAACAATAAGGACCCTTCACTTCTATGTTTTTCTTTCCCCAAATCCACAACCCCAGTCTAATCATGAGGAAAACATCAGACAAATCCAAAGTAAGGATAGTCTATAATATACATGACCAGTATGCCTCAAAATTTTCAAAGTCATTAAAAACAAACAAACAAAAAAGACTGAGAAACTAGTGGGTGAGAAGAGAAGACATAATAGTTAAATGAAATGTGCCATCTTCAGCTGATTCTTGGAACATAAAAGACATTAATGGAAAAAGTGTTGAAATCTGAATGTGTTAATTATTTACTATTAATGTACCAATGTTGATATCTTAGTTTTGATAAGTATATTATGGTAATGAAAGAAAATAACATTAGAGGAAACTGCAACTGGATGAGAGGCATGTGGAATGCTTTGCAAATTTTCTATGACTCCAAACTTATTCCAAAACTAAAGAACTACTTAAAAAATCAAACAAAACCCAAACCAAATTTCTAGGGATAGAAACTACAGATGAGAAGTACATTAAATGAAATAAAAATAAATTAGGTATTTCAGAGGAAAGGATTCATAGACTTGGAGACATAGCAATAAAAACTACACAGAGAGACAAAAGAGGGAAAAAAAAAAAAGACAGAAAATATTGAACAGAGCATCATTGAGTTAAGGAACAACTTCAAGTGGACTAATATACATGTAATTGGAGACCGTAAAGGAAGGAGAGGCAAAAGAATTTTTGAAAGAAATGACAGACATAAATTTTCCAAATTTGATGAAAACTTTAGGGCCACACATTCAAGAATCCCAATGAACCTCAAGCACAAGAAACATGAAGAAAACTACACCAGGGTATATTAATAAAATTGCTAAGGTCCATGATAGTGTCTGAAGAGCAGCATGAGAGAAAACAGTACATACAGAGGAACAAAGGTAAGAATTAACCCAGAAGATAGTGAAGCAAAATCTTTCAAATATGGAAAGAAAGAAAAAAAGAATTGTTTACTTATAATTTGAAAATATTTTTCAAAAACAAATGTGAAAATAGGGAAAGAACATTCTTTTCAACAAATGGTGTAAGAACAACTGGACATCCACATGTGCAAGTATAAAGGTGGGCATTCATCTCACACTATATACAAAACCAAACTCAAAATGGATCAAATACCTAAATATAAGAGCTAAAACTATACAACTCTTGGAAGAAAACATAGGGGCAAATCCTCATGGCTTTGGATTTGGCAATGTTTTCTTAGCATAAGCAACCAAGGAAAAAATAGATCAGCAGCAGCAGCACCTGACTTCATCAAAATGTAAAAAATTTGTGCCTCAAAGGACACTATCAAGAAGGTAAACAGACAATCCATGGAAATTCCTTGGTGGTCCAGTGGTTAGGACTCTGCTCTTCCACTGCAGGTGGGCACTGGTTTGAGCCCTGACTGGGGAACTAAGATCCCATAACCATGCAGTGTGGCCAAAAAGATTAAATTAAATTAAGAACTTTTATAAATAAAAAGACAGTCCACAAAATGGCAGGAAGTATTTGCAAAGCATGTACTTGATCAGGGTTTCAGTTCAGTCGCTCAGTCATGTCCGACTCTTTGCAACCCCATGAATCGCAGCACGCCAGGCCTCCCTGTCCATCATCAACTCCCATCCAGAATATATAAAGAACTCTTACAACTCAACAACAAAAAGATAAATGACCCAAATAAAATGGGCAAAAGACCTGAATTAACATTTCTCCAAAGAAAATATACACAAGGGCCAAAAAATACATGAAAACATGCTCAGTATCATTAGTTATTAGGGACATGGGAATCAAAATCAAAAGATACCACTTCACACTCAGTAGCATGGATAGAGTAAGAAATGAAGTGTTGGAGAGAATGTGGACAAATTGAAACCCTTACCTTGTACATTGTTGGTGGTAACATAAAATGGCATAATTGTTGTGGAAAAGTCAGGTGGTTCCTTACTAAGTTAAACATATAATACCATATTACCCAGCAATTCCATTCCTAGGTATATACTCAGGAAAATTAAAAACAAATATTTAAACAAAAACTTGTACATACATGTTCATAGCAGCACTATTCATAAGTCAAAAGGTGGAAACAACCTAGATGTCTATCAGACATTTAAACATCAATAAAGATGTGGTATATCAAGACAATAGACTATTACTCAGCCCTAAAAAGTAATGGAGTTCTGATGCATGCTACAACATGGATGAATTAGCAAACATTATGCTAGGTGAAAAAAGCCAACACAAAGGCCACATATTGCATGATTCTGCTTATTTGAAATGCCAAGAATAGGCAAATCCATAGAGACATAAAGTTGATTAGTGGTTGCCAGGTGCTGCAGAAGTGGTTAAATGAGGAGTGAATAGTTGATGGATACAAAATTTCCTTTGGAATGTTCTGGAACTAGACAGTGGTGATGATTGCACAATACTGTGAACGGGCCAAATGCTACTGAAATGCACACTTTGATTAAAATGGTGAATTTAATCACACACACAAAAGCACCATAAATGTCTATTCTTTCATTCATCTATCAAACATTTATTGAACAGTTCCAGGCAAGCTTTATTCTGGATGCAAGAAATACAGAGAGTAATCAAATGTGGTTTTGGGTTGGTAGGGGAGGAAAAACATTCTGCAAACAATTAAGTTCAGGTAAGTGTTATGGTTTCTTTGACATAAGAATGGGCACTGTACATTGTGGGGTCTGCTTTACCAAGAAGTAGGGAATGGAGGACAGCAAGGATAAGGCTGAAGGTTAAATGCTGAGTAGGAGTTGGCCAGGTGGATGGCAGCAAGGATGGATTCCAGGCAGAGGGTGTGACTTAATCAAGCTCAAAAAGCTGGCATCAAAAAGCCTGTGGCTTTTTTTAAAGCAAACTCCAAACTAAATAGGATGTGTGCAGCACTGCAGAGAATGGACTTCAGAACAGTGATGTGACTGGTAGGTGACCACCCCTGTCTGGATGTATGTGACACTAAGACATGTTAGGGGAATGACCTGGACTTGACAGGATGTAAGGGTCAAAGGAAGTGTGACTCCAAAACTGGGCTACTTTGTTGGTGGTGGAAATTGCCAGTCCTTAAAGTGGGCCTGCAGGACATTCAATTCTTAATGGGACATCAAACTAGAATTTATACTCCTCCCCATCTTATGTAGTCTACTTTTTTTTTTTTTTGTATTTGAGACATCCTTCCCTTTTTATTGGGCTTCTTCTGTTTTCTTGTTTGAAATATATGTTACTATGGAAATGTCATGGTGCAGTATAGTGGCATTTACAAGTGAAGTGTAAAGAATTTTCAGAACATCTAGAAACACAAATCTAGGGTTTAGGAATATAAGCCCTAATGATGTGACAGTGTTCATGCTTTCAGATACTGTCATGAATATAAATACACCCGGAAATTTCAGACAGCAGAGAGGAGATAGTTGAGAATTTTATTAAGATTTATGTGCCCAGATTTAAAAAAATGTGATAAATATTAAAAACACAAAACATTAACACACTACTTGGGAAGAACATCTTGAAAAAAAATGAATGACAGAATGCCAACATTTACTTGTGAAAACATAACTCTGGGAGAAGGAGAAGGCCCAGACATCCCAGGAAAACTTGGAAAAACCTTTTTACCACCTTCTATGCCATAAATACGTTCTCCCCAAATTGCATGTAAATCAGTTATTGATAAACCATATTCATCAAATGCAAGAGTGACCATTATTTTAAAGTTATCTGAAGAATGTACACTTTAATGAAGGAAATTATTACCAATGGAGTAATGGAAAAAAAGTCACTGGACTGAGTGAAATTCAGGGTCCTTCATTATTATCCTGGCTCTGTCACCAACTAGATGTGTGATTCAAGAAAATTCACTCAATCTCCCTGGGCCAATTTCCTCATCAAATCTGGGTGAATCTGAATTTTCACTTATTAGGTTCTTAAAGCAAGTCAGAGGAGTGATGGCCCACAGCCTGACGTCCGTTTCTTCTGCGAGGTAACTTCACAGGACAGCACTGAAGGCCCTTTTACACAAGAGGAGCTGGGGATGTCAATGCCAGTCAGGCAGTTACCACTGCTCTCTGTGTTTTGCCTCTTTATACTCCCCTTTCTCATCCCCACGATCACCCTAAGTGTGACAATTCCAACTTTTGTTCCCAATTCTCTACAAAAGCTTGTTCTAGAGCTGACTTGTGGGAAAAAGCCTGACAGTCTAAGGTAGGAGCCCTTTCTCAGGGGTCTCTCCACATCTGGCCTTTCCCTACCATACAAGGGTGGTACTACCTGAGGGCGAGGGCTATACCCTCTGGGCCTAGTATAGATGCAGGCCTAAAGAAGGAACTCAGGGGCTTCCCTGGTGTGCAGTGGAAAAGAATCCTCCTGCCAATACAGGGGACACAGGTTCAATCCCTGGTCTGGGAAGATTCCACATGCTGTGGAGCAACTAAATCCACGTGCCACAATTACTGAGCCCATGCTCTAGAGCCTGTGTTCCACAACAAGAGGAGCCACTGCAAATGGTGAAATTCCTGAACCCTAGAGGTGAACTTTTGGCTGGGTTTTTTAAACATTTCTGAACTCCCCAAATTTTCTACAATGGGGAAAAAATATAAGAAACCACAAGTATTAAACCTTCTTTTTCCTGGCTTTTAGACAATACCCTGGTTTCCCATAAATAATGTAAACTTTGCCCAGTTCTGCAATGTTTGGAACAGGATATAGGTCACACATCTTTTCTTTAAGAGAAACAGCCAGTATAGTTTCCTAGTCCATTGTGCTTAAAGAGCAAAGACACTATGCATTTGTCTTTGTAGACAAATGTCATCTAGCTCCAGGCAAGGGCCCTTGCCAACTGGTTTCAGGAAAGGATGTTTATCAACAGTGTTTAGGCACCACCTTGATTAACCTGCCACACAGGAAGTGCAAAACACATCTGTAAGAATTCTTTTGTCTTCTTAAACAAAGTAGGCTTTATTAACTGGCAAGAGGTAGAAGGCACTGGCTGATTACTACCATGCTGCAGACTAAATGAGGAGCAGTTAGGAAGACTGAAGAAGCAAAGGAAATTACTCTCTATTGAATACTTACTACACGCCAGATCTTGTGCTGGGCACCTTACATACATTACTCTAATGTAAGCCTCACATCTAATAATCACGAACATACCATATTTTCACTCATTTATCTTATTTCTTGTCTGTCTCCCCTACTTAAAGGTAAGCTCATAAAGAAGAACATTATTTTTTGTCTTGTTCACTGCTGCCTCAGTGTTTAGAAGAGAGTCAGATACATATATGCAATCAATAAATATTTGCTGAATGAACCAAATGAACCCCTCCACGAGGTAGGTTTTATTATTCTCCTTCTATGGATGAATAACCTGAAATGCTCCAGTGGTGCAAATGAGCTGCCTAAAGTCACAGGGCTTGTTAAGGAGCAGGACTAAAACCCCAGTTTCATTCTTTTGTTCTATCAACCAAGAGACTTAGACCTTGAAGAACCCTTCCAGCTCGACAAATCTGTAATCTAGATGCTTATAAAACATGTATTTACCTTGTGTACTGACTTGAAGATTAGAAATTCACCAAGGAGATGTATTTGGCATTTTAATGACAAACATTTTGCTAAAGTAACAACGAAAGACACACTTTCCCAACAGAACATTTCTTCTATGACATTATCGACATCATTTCTCACTTGAAAATACCATGACATGATTACTCTTCAGATATAAAAAAACGCACAGTAATTCTGGACACCATCAGAAAACATTTGCAAGCCTTGGAGTTTGTAACTTACATCATCAAGATGACTATTAATACGTGTGTGCTATTCTCCATGCGGAATATCCAATATTCTTGTGCACATCCATGTTGAGTGTCCCAGTATGGGAGGAGGTAGACTTGGCACATGGAAAGTCATTCCTGTCCTAAAGAAATTATATGGATGGCTCAAGGATTCTTCAGAGAATCAGCTGTAATAAAATTTCTCAAGAATATTCATTTTGTATGAGGGAATGCAAGAATGAGGTTAATTTTACCCAGGAGAGTACTTCATATCCTTTCCATTTGTCAGAACATACTTGGTCCATATGTGTTCCTTACCTCCCTAGGACCATGTAACAGGAACATGCCATTCATGGTGTCTTCTCACGCCACCTGGGATTTCTGTAGGGATTCTGGTCACCTTCTTTCGGAAAGGCCCTTTTCACCCCTGTTCCACTCCTGCTACCAACACAGTAGTATCAAACAGTCTCTGTGTGGACCCAGCCAGTTAACAGTTCTTGGGCCAAACTCATGGTTTGGCCCGACTCTCTCTGTTGCCAACTTTTGGTGCTATTGTTTTATTCTGATAAATAAAACTTTTATTTATAAAAGCACTTTATTATTAAATAGCACTTTTATTATTACCAATAAAAGTAATAATATTTTAGAAAAATACTTTTGGATTTATGTATGTAATTTTGTGTATCACTCTTTTCACTTAACATTCTAAGCATTTTGCCATGCTGTTTTAACTCAAATATTAATTACAATGATTGCATAAGAGTCTACTGTACAGCCATACTGTAATTTACTTCACCAGGCTTCTACTGTTGGACTTCTGGATTGTTAGAGCATAAATTTTACCCACATTTTAGACTATTTCTTTAGGACAGATTCCCAGAAGTGGAACTAGAGGATCAGAAGATATAAACATTTTTAAAGTTCCTAATAGATACTGCCAAATTGCTTTTCAGAAAGCTGTTGCCAATTTACACTTCCAACATTGCCAGCATGTTTTTCTACCAATAGAGATTGGTCTAGAGGATAATAAAATATAATACATTTCTTAAATTATTAATGCAGCTGGAGAGGCATCATGACCACAGCAGAGGCCTGTGGCAAAGGTCATACCTTTCTCTAGGTATGCAATTGAAAAAGAGTTAGTATGAGCACATGGAACAGAAGTTTTGCAAGAGTGAAGAGTAATATAATTAGATTTCAGACCATCAAACCTAAGGCTTGTGTCTGCTTTGTCCATTCCTGTACCCCAGCAAACAGGACAGTGCCTGGCACATAGAGCCACTCAATAAAAATTTGCTGAATTAACACAGAATCTTCTTTCAGATGCAGTTTTTCAGTAGCTGTAGTATTTAGCCACTCCTGGATTCAAAGGAAACATGACTGGTTGGATTAAACACCCTGGCAAATGTCTGTTCAATCCTGAGATTCTATTTCAACTTTGGAAAATCAGTTTAAATGAAGGTGACACAATATGGCTCTCTTTGGGAGAAAAACAAGTAAACACATCTGAAAGAACACAGCTTAGTATCAGTTGCAAGTACATATATATATATATATATATATAGTTTTTTTACAAGCATGCAAAAAATGTAATTCAATGAGTTTTGTTACCTCCTGATAACAAACTTATTCAAACGCCATCCATGGTCAAGGCAGTTTTGGAGTTACCTTCAGTTTATTCTATTATCACTGGTTGTAACTTGGCACCATTTTCAGTATTGCCAATTTTTTTTTTTTTGAGATATTACAAGGGCAAAATATAGGTAGTAGTTTGTATATTGTAATTTTTAGTGAAGGATGGCATAAAATTTATTTTGTGAATCAGAATATGGTCAAGGTAAAATAGTCAATCATTCAGCTCAGGTTCACTCTCCTGGCACCATAAAGATTCCCTTCAATATTCCACCATTTCTATAGTAGTAAATTGCCAGATATTGCCAGATCAACTTAACATTAACAATGTTATTGACGGAAAAGGATTGATTATCCTCATTATGACACAGCCATGCTCATCTGTTTCCATATTAGCTATGTCTGGTTTTGCATTAAAATGTTGAGAAAGTTACCCATACAACCTAGGACATTTCCTTTACAGAAGTTTGTTGATCTCTTCATTAAATCCAAGTGTGTCCTTAGAGGTATTAAAGTTTCTCCCTACAGAATTTTTGTTCCTGGATATTAATACTGGGAGAGGGGTGATGCAACTGGGATGGATTTGTAAGAACCTGACAAGGCAGGACCGTAGAAGATAAATACATGAGTGTTGCCTCATACAGGTTGCAAAAGCCTGATAAAATCTGAGAGGTCTAATCCAACTAAGGAGCAGTTGGAGAATGCAGGGTTACATATACAATCCCAGCAGCAAAAAAGACTCTTAAAGTGAGCCACATAGGACCCTGGTAACCGATTCCGATGAGCCCAGTAAGACTTGCTGGCAATGATATCTGCAGATAGCAGGCTGGCTGATCAGTACATGTGATATAGTGACAGACAGTTCCCAATAGTACCCCATTCCTGTATTAGACATCTTCAAGTCATTCAGCATCCAGATTTACTTAGGCATCTCCAAAGGCAAGTCTGAATGCTAAGAAACGGATCTGAAAGGAAGATTCTGGAAAGCAGGTCCCAGGTACACATTCTTCCCAAACAATGACATTTCAATGAGAATTCAGAGCCGGGAGCAGAATTCAGAAGACTGCAGAACTTACCCATGTTTTTTGAAATCAAAGATTGGTGAATATCTTATTCTTTCTGTCCCAGTACCAGTGGGACAGGTGGAAGGAAGGAGCGATAATGGGAGAAGAAAGAACTGGATAAACTCAATGATGGGATGATCTGCCCTGGAAAGTGTTTGTTCCTCCCAGACTTGCAGCCATGGTATATAACATATATACATATAACATATATAACATTCCATGTGGATTTTGAACCATAATAGGGTTGGGGAAGATCAGCCTGAAAGCCAAAGAGATTCTCTGATTGCGTGTTGAGCTTGAGAATTATATTCAAGGTTTGCAGATGGCCAGCTCTCTTCCTGACAACCTATAGAGAGCCAGGCTTCATCTCTATGGTTAAATGGAGCTTCTCCTGCCCAGGAAAATACAGTTGCTGGGAGAATGGATTTGCATATTATACCTCTGAAATTCTTTTACAGTTCCTGAGTACCAGAGGTAACTAAATTGCCTTGAGAAACTAGTAATATTGATTGCCTCTGGGGAGTGGAACCCCTGGTGGCTAAGAATGACAGGTGGCTAGAAACAAACAAAAAAGATCGCATTTCCTCATGTGCCCCCACCCCTCTTCTTGAGGACAGGAAGGCAATCTGGGGCCAGGGATGGACTAATTTCTTTACTCAAGACTATAGGGCCAGGAATTCCCTGGTGGTCCAGTCATTAGGACTCTGTACTCTCATTGCCAAGGGCCCAGGTTCAAACCCTAGTTGGGGAACTAAGATCCCACAAGCCGAATGGCATGGCCAAAAACAAACTAACAAAAAAAAAAAAAAAAAAGGAAGACTATAGGGCTGAACTAGGGAGCCAAAGAGAGATCTAAAACTTAGAAGAGAGAAGAGCTGCTGCTGAGTGGAAAATCAAGACCAAAAGGGAAATTCAAGGTCAGCATACCAAAGAAGCCAAAAGCAGCCACTGGAAGGTGTGGTCCAGAACTTGAGAACAAAGCAGAGGAGCATGAGTAGACTGGAGAATGAACTGAGCAATATCTGAGAAAAGTCAAGGCCAAGAGCCTGGGGCTTGATGATGGGTGAATCCCTGAGATTATAAGATCAAAACTCAAGGGGCCTAGGCAGCAAGGTGCAGGCAGGCAAAATTCCTGTCAGAAATAAAACAGGTTTGACAGGTGGACACAAAAAGGGTACTGTTACATGAGAACTCTCTTGTCTGGGGATACTCCTTAGAGATTATGCTCTAAAATGGGGTGTAGAGATCCTGAGAAGCCGTATGTGAATGATTTGGCCTGCATGAGTATCTTTATTTCCCTCCAAACTTAAGGCTTTCTAGAGTATATTATGATCTTATTGACTATTTTCTGAGAGACCTTGCAAAAGGGTAATGGGTTCAGGTGATAATAGTTCAACCTGACTACTGCCTAGGACATGATCTAAGGTAAGTGAAAGTGAAGTCGCTCAGTTGTGTCAGACTTTAGTGACCTCATGGACTGCAGCCTACCAGGCTCCTCCATCTATGGGATTTTCCAGGCAAGAGTACTGGAGAGGGTTGCCATTGCCTTCTCCAATCTAAGGTAAGGTAGGTAATAAATAAGTCTTTCTCATCACAGCTACTTGGAACAATTTGAATTCACCCTCCTGATTACCTGCTTCTGGTTGCCAGCTGTGGGGTTTTCTTCCTAGAAGTGCAGTGTCCTTGTTGGAAAGGCCTTACGGGGAGCCCAGGGCTTTATCTGACATAGGAAGATGTAATGATCCTGAGATGAAATGCCTAGAAGCTGCTCTGCAGGCAGGAGTCTGTGAGCTGTTGGTTAGAGTTTTCCTGAAAAATATCTTTTATTTGTGAGATAAGGTCTAGTCCGTGAGGCCTCAAAACTGACAGGTTATTAGTTAGAAACTTGTAATTTTTTGAAGGTGAGAGTGCAAGAACTAAAAACAACTGTGTTGAATAAATGTTGTGTCTCTACCATCAATCAGGACTGTTTACTAACTTACCAGTTAAAAAATAGGAGCTATTATATGTAAAAATCCTTGGGTTAAAACATAGACAGTGGCTAATTCTGTGAAATGCTGTTACTAACCATCCCTACCTCTACCCAACACACACTCCTCCACCAGGCATTCTGAGATGTTTCCAGTCTATCTGGTATTTCTTGGAACCCATTTGGGAAAAGTTCCACTCCATAAATCCTGGCAGAGAGCCAGGAAGAGATATAGGAGTCTAAACTAGTAAAGACTGCTTCTTTTTGATGGTTTGATGAGAAAATTAGATAATCAAATAAGTGGGCTATTACAAACTTGCCTACAGACTCAGGGGGAAGCAATTTATAAATTATTAGAACAGAATTTGGGGCAGAGGAGAGGAAGCAAATTATCTCAAATTGTTCATCTTCTGCACAACACTATTATCTTCCTCTTTAGACTGCTATTTCAGCCAATAGTGCCCTCATTTTCCTACTGACAAGAGGTTCGAAACCTCATCCTGTTCTACCTGCCTGGAAATGTGCCTAATTTCCTAAGGATCCAGTCCAGGAACCACCTCATGCATGAAGTCCACCCAGCCCTTGGTGATCTTATTTCATAATCTCATACTGTCAGTGCTCAGCAGTGTTCTAAACACTGAAGGTGTTCAAAAAAATACCAGACAATGTTGGTATTAGTTACTAAAAATAGCTGATATGTGGGATCAGCACAGAGGCAAAAGACTGCCTGAATTCAAGGTCTAGAGTGTTACCTTTTCTTACTCTATACACATCACAGCCTGGACCTGAATCCTCTGGTTTATATTTTTCAGGACCAGATCCTCCTTCTCCATGAGACAGGATACACCCAAATGAAGTGGGTGGAGGGGAGTCCAAAGCCACAAGATTAGAATGAAACAAACCCAGCTCTTCTGTGAGGGGTAGGTCTGTGAGAAGGTCAGGATGGGAGGCTAACTCCTGAGTTCTGAGGGGCTCCCTCTGAGTCATTTGGGCTGGACAGGCCCTTAGCATTGCTCCATATGTCAGCATGCCACTGCCTTCTATACCATACCTCAGGCCCTGACTGTGAAGCAAGTTGGAACTGTAGGCCTTCTTTCAGGGTCCTCCCAGCAGAGTATGCCTCCCTAGGCACACAGAGAGAAAGACTCCAAGAGGTCATGCTCCCACCTTTCATTCGTATGATCCCGAGGCAGAATACTGAGAACAAAGGAAAAGGACAGCCACATCAAGCCAAGGTCTGGTCAGTGAAGAAAAAACTTGTTAAGGGGAAAAAATTAAGCACAAGCAAGTACCAGAAGTCAATAGTTAAAAGTTCTTCAAAGTTGTGGAAAACGGCAAAGAAGCTGGCCCAAGAGTTCAGTTAAGAGTAACTAGCAGAGATATGACATACAGAGAGGAGCAGTAAAGAAGCTGAAAATAAATGAGCAGCAAATGAAGGTGCCTAACTGCTAGGCAGCTTTCCAGTTTGGGTTCAGCCACCTCACATTCCTTTCACCACGGTGTGTGAACCAACCCTGAGCTGTCCTGCTGGTAAGGCTGGTTGAAGAGGAAGTCTGCAGCAGCTGGCTGGCAGGGGAAAGGATTTTGGGATGGGATACAGGCAGAGGCATTTCCTCACCAGCTTCTCACTGGAGATGACTGCATGCTTCAGAATTCCTTACCTTTTTCCTCACACATGAGCTGTTTTTCCTAGTTTCCTTTGAAAGATCAGAGCAAAAGTCAAGTTTTCGAGGTTTAGGTTCATCCTTCAAAATACCCGATATAACTTTTGCAGATACTTTCCTCATATTCAAGTTTTCTTTCAGAATGAGCCTAACAGTTTCTTTATCTAAATTTAACGCTTCGGCCATCATCCTCACGGTTAACTGCCTATTCGAACAGACCAAGTCCTTGACTTTCTTAATATTTTCATCCGTCCGGTGGGTGACAGGACGACCACTTCTGGCATCATCTCGAATATCTTCGCGTCCTTTTTTAAACCTTTTGTGCCAGTCGAAAACTCTGGCCCTTGACATGACTTCATCCCCGTAAGCTTCTTTTAAAAGATGGTGAGTCTCACTTGCAGACTTGTTCAGTTTCACGCAAAATTTGATACTAATCCTTTGTTCTAGGTATCGGTCACTCATTTTGGGGCTTAAGCAACACAGAACGTTAAAACGCCACAACTGTGAAGGAAAGACAGAGGGACCAATCTCTATAGGGGTGCAGGTGGAATCATGCCGCTATTCTTGCTCCTCTGGAAGCCTCATGAGGTAAGAGTAATTGCTTTTCTGAATTTTAGCCCCTGGGGCTTCCAATCTAGAAGCTAACGGGGCCACAGTGTAGCTGCAAAGCTGGGGAAAATGAAATCTCCTACAACCCACGTCTGCGTCCAACTCGGGCACGAACATCTAATGGGGGTGTGCAAATCAGTCACCAAGATCGTCCCGTTGCCCGCGGCTCTTAAGAGTCTAAGGCAATCTCTGCAGCAGAAGCCTACGTGGTGGCAATTTAAAGAAGCAAGAAACGACGCATCGGTGTTGTAACGTGCAGGCTCTGCGGAAACCTGTGCACGCCAAACCTACCGGAGCTGCAGAGGGCTTGGAGCCTCTAGAGTCTCTGGAGACACGCCCGCATGCGCCATTCCCTCCCTTCACGGGTAGGCCGCGCGCAGGCGCACTGCGGCAGCCTGCACCAGGCCCCGCCTCTGCGTCGCCACACCCGAGCGGGCGCGCTTCCTTGCGCGTACCCGCCCGGGGAGAAGTCGGCGGAAAGGAGGGGGCGGGGAAGGAAGGCTGAGGGAAGAGAGGGCACCCCCGGGCGCCAGGGTGCATTGTGGGAAGGAGGCGGCAGCGTCCCGGGCGGGCGGGAGGTGCACCAGCGGCGGCGGCGGCGGTAAATCCTCCCGGCCGCTCACAGCACTGTGGAGCCGCGTCCCCAGCCCGGCCTCGGACCGCGGCGCCCCTCCTGCCCCTCGCGGCTTGTCGCCCGCCCCACCCCCCCAGCGAACCGGCCCTCACGGGCCGGCCGGCCGGCCTGGCTCCCCTCCCCGGCCCCGACGGGCGGGCGGGCTGCCCTGAGGAGGCGGGGAGGGGAGGGCTGGGTCGGCCGGCGGGCAGACAACGATGCCGAACTTCTGCGCGGCCCCCAACTGCACGCGGAAGAGCACGCAATCGGACCTGGCCTTCTTCAGGTTCCCGCGGGATCCGGCCAGGTGAGCGGCGGGCGCGGAGCTGGTAGCCCGGGCCCTCTTCGGCGGTTCGTGCTGCCAACCGCTGGCCCTGGGCAAGCTCCAGGGCTAAGAGGAGCGTGTGGGGAGGGGGCACAATTGTTGACCCCAACTCGGCTCCGAGGTGGGGAGCTGGCCTCGAGCGGTGGGCGGCGGGCGCTCGGGGGCCTCGGAGCACGTGCGTCCGCGGGGGCTCTGCGTGTTGGGCACCGCTCGAATAAGAGGCAACTGGGCGGCCCGAGTGGGCAAGGTGGGTTCTCTCCCTGATTTGCTTACTGTGTGACCTCGGACAAGCCGCTTTCCTCTCTGGGCTTTAGTTAGCCTAGCTGTCAAAAGAGGGACCTGGAATCTATGCTTGTGCTCTCCGGGGCCCTTCTACTCCCGGGACAACGTTTCTTTTCGGAGTCTGACCACCTGTGATCTCCAGTCACAACTACTCCCTCCTTCGGACTTGTTCATGGTTCAAATTCTGTTTCTGACCGTTACTCATATCTCATTTGGTTAATGTGGGGATAACGGGCGTGGGAGAGGACGGGTACGCGAGAGGGCTTGGTAGTTGTTATTGAAACGTCATCCTTGAGGTAACACACCCGCTCTCACTTATATTTAGAGTGATAGAGTAGGGACTGTATTTGAAAGTCTGAGGATTTTTCCTTGGCATGTCTTGTTAGTGCATTCATTTCAGGTCAGTATCTCCTGTGTGTGTCAGGGCACTAACGTTAGAGGTCCCAGAAATTCAGTTTACGAGACAGCGTTCCTGCTTGCAGAAAGCTTACAGTCAATTTAAGGAGGTAGATATATAATATATATAAGTAGCCTATTATAATATAGTGTGCTGTTCTACTAATATTTATAGAAGGCCTACTATGTACTAGACATTGTTCTGAGCACTGAGAGAGAATAGATAGATAAAACGAAGACTCTGTTCTCATGGAGTTTACATTCTAGTGGGGGAAAATAAGTAGATACACCGTGTATCAGATGGTGATGAATCAGTTCAGTTCAGTCGCTCAGTCGTGTCCGACTCTTTGCAACCCCATGAACCGCAGCGCGCCAAGCCTTACTGTCCATAACCAGCTCTCAGAGTCCACCCAAACCCATGTTCATTGAGTCGGTGATGCCACCCAACCATCGCATCCTCTGTCGTCCCCTTCTCCTCCTGCCCTCAATCTTTCCCAGCATCAGGGTCCTTTCAAATGAGTCAGCTCTTCGCATTAGGTGGGCAAAGTATTGGAGTATCAGCTTCAACATCAGTCCTTCCAATGAACACCTAGGACTGATCTCCTTTAGGATGGACTGGTTGGATCTCCTTGCAGTCCAAGGCCCTCTCAAGATTCTCCAACACCACAGTTCAAAAGCATCAATTCTTCGGTGCTCAGCTTTCTTTATAGTCCAACTCTCACATCCATACATGACCATTGGAAAAACCATATCCTTGACTAGACGGACCTTTGTTACAAAGTAATGTCTCTGCTTTTTAATATACTGTCTCAGTTCAGTTCAGTTGCTCAATCGTGTCTGACTCTTTGGGACCCCAGAAATCACAGCATGCCAGGCCTCCCTGTCCATCACCAATTCCCGGAGTTCACTCAGACTCACATCCATCGAGTTAGTGATGCCATCGAGCCATCTCATCCTCTGTCGTCCCCTTTCCTCCTGCCCCAATTCCTCCCAGCATCAGAGTCTTTTCCAATGAGTCAACTCTTTGCATGAGGTGGCCAAAGTACTGGCGTTTCAGCTTCAACATATTCCCTCCAAAGAAACCCCAGGGCTGATCTTCAGGATGGACAGGTTGGATCTCCTTGCAGTCCAAGGGACTCTCAAGAGTCTTCTCCAACACCACAGTTCAAAAGCATCAATTCTTCGGTGCTCAGCTTTCTTCACAGTCCAACTCTCACATCCATACATGACCACTGGAAAAAACATAGCGTTAACTAGACGGACCTTTGTTGGCAAAGTAATGTCTCTGCTTCTCAATATGCTATCTAGTTTGGTCATAACTTTTCTTCCAAGGAGTAAGCGTCTTTTAATTTCATGGCTGCAGTCACCATCTGCAGTGATTTTGGAGCTCCCCAAAATAAAGTCTGACACTGTTTCCACTGTTTCCCCATCTTTTTCCCATCAAGTGATGGGACCAGATGCCATGATCTTGGTTTTCTGAATGTTGAGCTTTAAGCCAACTTTTTCATTCTCCACTTTGACTTTCATCAAGAGGCTTTTTAGTTCCTCTTCACTTTCTGCATAAGGGTGGTGTCATCTGCATATCTGAGGTTATTGATATTTCTCCCGGCAATCTGATTCCAGCTTGTGCTTCTTCCAGCCCAGCATTTCTCATGATGTACTCTGCATAGAAGTTAAATAAGCAGGGTGACAATATACAGCCTTGACGTACTCCTTTTCCTATTTGGAACCAGTCTGTTTTTCCATGTCCAGTTCTAACTGTTGCTTCCTGACCTGCATATAGGTTTCTCAAGAGGCAGATCAGGTGGTCTGGTATTCCCATCTCTTTCAGAATTGTCCACAGTTTATTGTGATCCACACAGTCATAATATTATGGAGAAAAAGCAAACGTTTGACGGGAGGGGCCCAGGAGGGTAGGGGAATAGGAGTAGTAGCAGAGGCACCGGAGAAGGCAGTGGCCGCCACTCCAGTCCTCTCACCTGGAAACTCCCACGGACGGAGGAGCCTGGTGGGCTGCAGTCCATGGGGTCCCTAAGAGTCCGGCAGGACTGAGCCACTTCACTTTCACTTTTCACTTTCATGCATTGGAGAAGGAAATGGAAACCCACTCCAGTGTTCTTGCCTGGAGAATCCCAGGGACCGGGGAGCCTGGTGGGCTGCCGTCTATGGGGTCTCACAGAGTCGGACACCACTGAAGTGACTTAGCAGCAGCAGCAGGGGAGGCACAGTTGCTATTTTAAATAGGATTATTAGAGAAGGCTTCACTAAGAAAGTCTATTTGAGCAAAGACCCTAAGTAGGTAAGGGAGTCAGCCATGGAAGTGTCCAGGGGAAGTACATTTCAGTCTGGAGAAACAGTAAATGTAAAGGCAGGGCATGCTTGTTAGAGGTACAAGCAGGAGTCCTCAAGCTGATTTAAGGAAGGTCAGTCACTCAGTCGCATCTGACTCTTTTCTCCACCCCATGTATTGTAACCTGCCAGGCTCCTCTGTTAATGAAATTCTCCAGGCAAGAGTACTGGCATGGGTTGCCATTCCCTTCTCCAGGGGATCTTCCCTACCCAGGGATCAAACCATGGTCTCCCCCATTGCAGGCAGATTCTTTACCTTCTGAGCCACCAGGGAAGCCCAAAGGGACGTGGGAGAGGAAGAGATGAGACCAGAAAAATGTACATGTGTTTGTGGTAGGCGCAAATTGTGTAGATTATTGTAGGCTGTGGAAAGCATGATGGCATCCTGAGTGAAATAGGAAGTCTTCAAAAGGTTTAGAAGAGAGACTTAAATATTTAACAGAATCTCTGGCTAACTTGATGAGTACATTGTAGGGAAACAAAGGTGAGAGCAGAAAGACCAGTTAAAGGCAGTTGCAGTAATCCAGGTTTAATTGCAGTAATCTAAGTTTATAGAGGTGGCGGTGGTAAGTAGGTGCGTTTGAGGTTTATTTGGCAGGTGAAGCCAGCAGGATTTTTAATGGTGTAGATATAGGTTGTAAGAGAAAAACAGAAGTCAAGAATGACTCTAGGGTTTTTTGCCTTAAAAAAAAAAATTGAAGTATAGTTTATTTCCAATGTTGTATTATTTCTGCTACACAGCAAAGTGATTCAGTTTTATATATATATATACACACACACACACACTCTTTAAAAAATTTTTTCCAGTACACACATTCTTTTAAAAATTCTTTTACAGTATGTTTTATCACATATTGAATGTAGTTCCCTGTGTTACACAATAGGACCTTGCTGTTTATCCATTCTATGTATAATAGTTTGTGTCTGCTAACCCCAAACTCCCAGTCCAACCCTCCTCGCAACCACAAGTATGTCCTTTATGTCTGTGAGTCTGTTTCTCTTTAGTAGATAGGTTCATTTGTGTCGTGTTTTAGATTCCACATATAAGTGATATCATATGGTATTGTCTTTTTCTTTCTGACTTACTTAGTATGGTAATCTCTAAGTCCATCCATGTTGCTGCAAATGACATTGTTAAATTCTTTGTTATGTCTTGAGTAGTATTCCATTATAGATATGTACCTCATTTTCTTTATCCATCTTTCGATGGACATTTAGATTGTTTCCATGTCTTGGCTCTTGTGAATAGTGCTGCTATAAACATGGGGGTGCATGTGTCTTTTGAATTACAGTTTTGTGAGGGGATACTGGAGGATTCTGGACAGCATTGACTATTGTTTCTTCCTTGTATCAAGTGGAAATGTGCCTCCCCCTTATAATTTATGCTTTGGAGGTCTTACTTTTGTTCTCAGGTGACAGTGAACAAAGCTGTGTCCTGTTTTATCTATTTTTTAATTTGGTTTTTGGCCTGGCCTTGTGACATGCAGGCTCTTAGTTCCCTGACTAGGGATTGAACCCGTGTGCCCTGTAGTGGCAGTACAGAGTCTTAACCACTGGACTGTCAGGGACTGGCACTGAACTCTGCCCTGTTTTATTAGGTTGGTGAAAAAGTAACTGTGGTTTTCGACCGATCATTATAACTAGGCTCAAATACATCTTTATTAATCAAAAGAGAAACAGTTACAATCAAAACATTTTTGCCAACGAGAAATAAGTTTGTTATTCCTGTAGTATAAAAAATGGTGCTTCTGGATTCGACAAACTCTTGGAGAATATTTTCTGCCTCTTGCTGTGGAAGCATTTTGTCTGCAAAAAAGTTGTCCAGATACTTGAAGAAGTAGTAGTTGGTTCATGAGAGGTCAGGTGAGTATGGCGGATGAGGCAAAACTTCTTAGCCCAGTTCATTCAACTTTTGAAGCGTTGGTTGTGTGATGTGCCGTGGAGGAGAATTGGGCCCATTCTGTTGACCAATGCCAGTTGCAGGCGTTGCAGTTTTTGGTTCATCTCACTGATTTGCTGAGCGTACTTCTCAGATGTAATAGTTTCACCAGGATTCAGAAAGCTGTAGTGGAATCAGACGGGTAGCATTAAAATGATGTATAGCCACATTTGTATAAGAATATATTCCACTGTCAAACAGCAAAGTTCAACAGTGCGAGACCGCTATTACTTTTGCACCAACCTATATGTAAGAGCCCTTTGAGTATTTTATGACCAAATTATGAGCTTTTTAAAAACTCTTTTAGAAACATCTTTATTAAGATATTCACATACCATACAATTCACCTTTTTAAAATGTGCAGTTAAGTGGCTTTTGGTGTATCATGTTATTAATTTAAAATTTTTTTGATAAAAATATGCAGGCATGTCTTGGTGTCTGTAGAGGATTGTTTCCAGGAATCCCCTGTGGATACCAAAATCCATGTATGCTCAAGTACCTTATGTAAATGGCAGTAGTGTAAAATTTGCCATTTTAATCATTTTTTTAAAAAGCATATTTGAGTGTATAATCCAGTGGCATTAGTTACCATTCATTGTGTTCTGCATTCATCACCACTGTCTACTTCCACACCTTTTTCATTATC
Organism: Oryx dammah; assembly: GCF_014754425.2. NCBI lineage: Eukaryota > Metazoa > Chordata > Mammalia > Artiodactyla > Bovidae > Oryx > Oryx dammah. The sequence goes on along the minus strand of NW_024070201.1, from coordinate 53,534,507 downwards.
CTGAGCAAAAACTTAACTATTAAGCAGTAACTTTTTACCCCAGTCCATTTTCAGTCTTCATGAATTTTTCTGTTTTAGGTACTTTATACTCATATTATCTAAGTCAGTCATACAGTAATAGTCTTTTTATGTCTGTCAAATTTTGCTTAATGTATTAAAGGTCTTAACTTTGTATCAGAACCAAAAATCAATACTATAGGATTTCAAATTCTACTGTATTTGACAATTTTTCACCCTGTCCAGTTTATTATAATAAAGAAATAGTTTCCAGAGTTGCTTACTGAATTAGTAATTGTATTGTTAGGGTTAGTGGTTATAGTTTTTTTTTTTTTTTTTTTCTGTAAATGGGTTGTAGGGAGGGTTGATAAAAGGTGACATTACCAGCCCATCTATTATTCAAAAGTTAACTCACATTGTTAACTAACCATAAATATAAATATACTTAATGCTGTTAAATAGTTTATTTCCCATTCATTTTATTTATAAATTCCATGTACATGAAAAAGAATTTTGGTCCCCTGGGTCTTTGTTGCTGCACTCAGGCGTTCTCTAGTTGCAGTGAGTGAGGGGTACTCTTTGTTGCGGTGCACAGGCTTCTCATTGTGGTTTTTTTGTTGCAGAGCATGGGTGCACAGGCTTCAGTAGCTGTGACACAGGGGGTCATTAGTTGTGGCTCGCAGGCCCTAGAGTATGCGGGCTCCAGTATTTGTGGTGCACTGGCTTTAGTTGCCTGTGGCATGTGAAATTCTCCTGGATCAGGGATCAAACCCACGTCCCCTGCATTGACAGATGGGTTCCTACCCACTGTACCACTGGGGAAGTCCCTGTGCACACTTTTAAAAACAGCTGTTTAGAAGTAACTTAAAATTCAAGAGTATAGTTAATACATGGCACTCTGTGGAATTTCATACCCTAATACCTCATATTGGTTTAGAAAAAGTAGCAATAATGCACTTTAAATATCTATATAATCAACTCACCTTAGGGCAGTGGCAGGAAGATAAGTTTAGTTCAGTTCAGTTCAGTTGCTCAGTCGTGTGCGACTCTTTGTGACCCCATGAATCACAGCACACCTGGCCTCCCTGTCCATCACCAACTTCCGGAGTTCACTCAAAACTCACGTCTGTTGAGTTGGTGATGCCATCCAGCCATCTCATCCTCTGTCGTTCCCTTCTCCTCCTGCCCCTAATCCCTCCCACCATCAGGGTCTTTTCCAGTGAGTCAGCTCTTCGCATGAGGTGGCCAAAGTACTGGAGTTTCAGCTTCAGCATCAGTCCTTCCAATGAACACCCAGGACTGATCTCCTTTAGAATGGACTGGTTGGATCTCCTTGCAGTCCAAGGGACTCTCAAAAGTCTTCTCCAACACCACAGTTCAAAAGCATCCATTCTTCAGTGCTCGGCTTTCTTCACAGTCCAACTCTCACATCCATACATGACCACTGGAAAAACCACAGCCTTGACTAGACGGACCTTTGTTGGCAAAGTAATGTCTCTGCTTTTTAATATGCTGTCTAGGTTGGCCATAACTTTCCTTCCAAAGAGTAAGCGTCTTTTAATTTCATGGCTGCAGTCACCATCTGCAGTGATTTTGGAGCCCCCCAAAATAAAGTCTGACACTGTTTCCACTGTTTCCCCATCGACTTCCCATGAAGTGATGGGACCAGGTGCCATGATCTTAGTTTTCTAAATGTTGAGCTTTAAGCCAGAATTTTCACTCTCCTCTTTCACTTTCATCAAGAGGCTTGCGTGCTGCAATTCATGGGGTCACAAAGAGTCGGACATGACTGAGCGACTGAACTGAACTGAACTGGGCAGTTGAAACATTCTTCTTTCTTCTCAGACAGTACTGACTTTCCCCTGAGGTAGTGAGGTCTTGTAAGATTCTTTGGTAGTTTAATCAAAGTTAACTGAGAGTTGATATACTCTAATGCATACAACGTAAAACGGTGGTTTCCAGGAATTCAGGAGGGTCCCCACGACCCTTTCAGGGAGTCAAAAAGGTGAAAACTACTTCATAATAACACTGACATTATTTGCCTTTTTTTGTGCTCATTATCTCAGGAGTGTACCATGGAGTTTTTCAGGGACTTTATAACATTATGAAGTCACTACTCAGATAAATTATATATTGTGTTTTATAAAATTTTCTAAGTATGACTTCAGATATAGGTGTTTAGTAGACATTTTCTTGGAAATGAACAAAATAAGCCTGCCACTTAAAGAAAAACAATTGACAGCCAAGCATTCAAGCAAAAGTTAGGATTTTGGAAAATTTATATTCATTTCCTTGAGCTAGACAACTCTCTAATGAGACTTTTCTGATGAGATCACTGGTGATATAGATAAATGTGACTTAAATATATCATGTAATGAAATGTGTTACCATTTAGCCAGTCTGCCAAACTTACTGAACTAAGATTTTCCAAACTGATAAATTCATAATTTTACAAAGACATACGTGGATGAAAGTTCTATTCAAAGTGCAAGTTAGACTAGTGGATTTTAATCAAACAGTATGAAAAGGCTCATTGGTCTGGTTTCAGATTCCACATTGCAGCCTATCTTTAAGAAACCACCGCTTGTGGAGTTTCGGTGTCCTATCAAAGAACATCCACAATTATGTAGGGAACAGGAATATTGTAATAGTCTTTTAAACTGCATATCATTGAGAAGTCATTTCTTTCTTGTACTTCAGCCAAAACAACGTATGGCAACAGATTATATGCAAAAGCAGATGTGAGACTGTAGCTTTCTTTTATAAAGTTAGACATAAAAGAGATTTGCAAAGATGGTGAACTGTGCCATTCTTTTCACTAAATGGTTTTTGTTTTGGAAAATGTAGTTATTTCATTAAAATGTTATCTATGATAACATGTAATGGAATTGCTATTTTTAATGAACTAATATTTTTAAATTTCTAAGTTGCAGTTTCTGTAGTCATAAATATTGATAGATAAAATGCGTGTAAACAAAATTTCTTTAGTTACTCAATAATTTAAGGGGTAAAGGGCTCCTGAGACGATGATGTTTGAGAATCACTTCTATAAGAAACAATCTTAAAGTACTTTCATATGATCTTATTTAATCCTCCAAACAATGCTGCAAATTGTAATAATACTAATACTTATAGACTGCTTCATATTCTGTGTGTCAAGCACTATTCTGTGTGTTTTATGTAGACTATTTCAGTTAACCCTTGCAATAAATTTTGAGATAGTCTCTGCTTTCAGATGAGAAAAGCAGGCACAGAGAGGTTAGCTAAATTATTCAAGATCCCAGAGAAGTATCTAAACCCCAAATGTAGGATAAAGTATGTAATATTATCCAAATTTATTTGACCATGAAACCTCCTTTGTTTTTAGTTGGAGCAATTCTTTGACTAGTGTTCTTTGGAATATGTTTTGGTAATATTGCATTAGTAGGAGGCCATTGAAAGAAAAAATTTCAAACCTTAAAAAGGAGCGGTCAGTAATGGTTGACTGGTACTGGAAGGGTGATTAAGTTGAAGACAGGAAGTGACCTTTGGATTTGGCAGGATGAAATTCATAACCTTTAGCTGTTCTGGGTAGCCATGATGAAATCTTACACTGGCCCACTCTGTCCTGTCCTGGATGTGAATCATCCCTTTGTCCAGCTTATCCACACTGTATACACTACCTACCCATTAGTATTGGAAAAACATAGTATATATAGGGGTCAGTACTGTACGTGGTTTCAGGCACCCACTGAGGGTCTTGGAATATATCCCCCATGGATAAGAGGGAGACTACTATACATGGAGGTAGAATAGTCTTACCTACCTGGGTGTGTGTGTGTGTGTGTGATATATGTACTTTTTTCAAATCTGAAAAATTTTCCTCAGTAAGTGACATTTGAGTGAAGATCTAAAGACAGATCTTTGCATAGATTTTCCTGTGCAAAGGAAGTGAAAAAAAGCAACAAGAAGAGTATTCTAGGTTGAATAAACAGCATGGGGAACAGCCCTATGATAAAAGGAATCACAGTGCATTCATGAAACTGAAATAAGGCATGTAAGGTGGTAAAGTGGAAGGGTGGTGTGATATGAAGAGGGAAAAGAAAACAAGGGTTAGATTGTACAGAATCTTGTAAGACTCATGAGGAGTTGGTTCTTTATCCTAAGAGTAATGGGAAGTCACTAAAGGATCTTAATCAGAGAAAGATAGTATTCTCAAATTGGTTTTTTAAAGCATTTTCCACTTGGAGAGGAGATCACAGAAAGGTAAGACCAGTTTGGAAGTTGATGGACTTGGGGAATCATTCCACTGTGCCAAGGGAAAAAAAGGACACAGAACAGTGACAGGGAGAGCTAGGACAGGGAAGACATTAGTTTTAAAAAAAGGTTGAGAGGTAACTGTAGAAGTGTACATTTTAACATGTACACAAATATATTTATGTGTTAAAAAAAAAGACGTGATCATATGTAATTTTTATAACTTACTGATGTAAAGCATATATACACAGAAAATTGCAAATCGTAAGTATATAGCTTGTTAGATTTTCAGAGTAACATGTGCATGAAAATTTTGCCCAGATTTAAAAAAAAAAGAATATTACTAACATCCTAAACTTCCTCTCCCTTGTGGTCCTTTCAGTTATTATCCTACTCTCCCCCATGGTAGGCACTGTTTGACTACATACACATTAGATTAGTTGGCTATTGACAGGGAGGGGAAGAGTGCTGGGAAGCTGTTTTATTGTTATATGACATTCATAGGGAAAAGTGCAAAAATGGTAGTCTAGAATTTTATGAATTTTGGTAAGGTAGATATACACAGGTCATGTTCAAGATAGAAAACATTGCCAGCACCTCAGAAAGTGCCCACTCCTGGTTGTTTACCTCTTCCTAAATGTATCCATTGTTCTCACTATCATTACTATGTTGAGGGGGTCTTCAAGCCACCCCCATATTCAGACATTCACTTGGACTCATAGAACTCACTATATAGTTGTACTAAGTATATGGTTGTACTCACAGCTCAGTATATAGCTGTACTGTATATACTCAGTATATAGTTGTACTCACAGCTAATGTTTCTTACAGCAATGTAGTAAGAGCACACATCTGCATCCTAAGAGAGGGAAAAGACAGAGGTAGAGTTGGAAGGATCTGTGTGTAGTCTTCCTTATGTTCTCTCCCTCCCATGTCTGGTCACTCAGAGTCCACTTTTCCCCAGCAGTGAAAATGCAGCATTTGTGCCAGAGAAGCCCTTAGAGACCCAGTGCCCAAAGTTTTTATTGAGTTCTGGTCACTTAGACACTCTCTGCTTAGCATATGCTAAAATTCCAGACTCCCAGAAAAAGGACAGACTTTGATTAAAAGTCATACTGTTTGCATGAAAAGTCAAGGCGCTAAAAGTCACCTTATCAGTTAGAGGAAATTTTTATATCAGTGTAGAGAAGCCAAGTTCCAACATCAGCCAAAAGACCAGCCTTACAAAAAAGTCTTTCTAAAGATAGCAACTTGAGGCCTGCTGTGTTAAAGAACTCTCTTTCTGTACAATCACCATGTATGAGGTTTGCCTACCCTTGAACTTAATATGAAAGGAATCCTATGGTATGTACTCCTGACTTATTTTGGTCAACACGTTTGTGAGATCTAGCTAGTTCATTCATTCCATTGCCAAAACAGTAGTCTCTATGTAATAGTATACCACAGTTTATCCTTTCTATCCTTGATGGGCAAAGTTGTTTCACCTTCTCATCAACATTTGGTGTTATTTCTTTTACACTGTACTCATCCTTATGAGTATGTGGTAATAATTTAGTTACAGTTTTAATTAGTATTTTCCTAATGACTAGTGAGATTGAGCTTTTTAAAAAATTTTATTTTTCTTTTTACTGAGCATTTTTTTTCTTGTGTATTGGCCTATTCAAGTTTCTCATTTTTATATTAGATTGTCTGAATTATTTGTAAGGAGTTCTTCATACATATTTTGGATATGAGTTCATTGTTAGATTGGTATATTACAGATCTCTTCTTCCATTTTGTGGGTTGCCATTTCATTCTTAAATGATTCTTTTAATGAATAAGTTATTAACTATAAAGTAGCCTAATTTACTCATCTTTTTCCTCTAGACTTTTTCTGTTGCCTTTTTAAGAGTTCTTTGTGTCAAGGTGATTAAGATAGTCTTTTATGTTATCTTTTAGAAACTGTATTGTATTACCTTTCATATTTAGGTCTATAATTCACTTGGAATTTAGTTTCCGTAGATGAAAGTGCAGGTCAAGATTCATTTTTTCCCATATGGATGGCCAATTCAGGACTATTGAAAAACTTTTAACTTCACCGCTGTGCAGTGATTCCTTTGTCTTAAGCATCCACAGCTCTCCATTTTGTTCTATTTTTTTGTTTGTTTTTGTGCCAATATCACACTTTTTTTAAAGATATATGCATTTTTATTTTATTATTTTATTTTTTTTGACTTCACCTTGAGTCATGTGAAATTCCCTGACCTGGGATGAAACCCACATCCCCTGCAGTGGAAGCTCAGAGTCTTAACCTTGGGACTACCAGAGAAGCCCAAGACTACAGTTTTAATAAGCTTTATAATAGGTCTATCTGGTAATATAGGTCTTTCGACTTTTTCCCCCCAAGATTGTCTTGACTATGCTGATCCTTTGAATTTCTGTATAAAAAGTTTTAGAATGAGCTTTGTCATTTCTCTCTCTCACACAAAGAGACATGCATAAAAGAACTTCTTGGCATTGTGATTATATTAAATCAATAAATCATTTTGAGAAGAATTGATGTCTTTAGGATTCAGTGTACCAGTCCATGAATTTGTGTATAGCTCCGTTTATTTATTTAAATTTTTTTTCTAAAAGAAACAATAAAAATTAAAAGTATTTTCTATTAGAAGTCTTATACATCTTTCATTAGATTTATTTGTAGGTATTTGATGTGGAACAAGTAGGTGTAGTTCATTGGGCCCTATGCTCAACTTTTCACAGCTATTTGTAAAGCCTCTTCAGACAGCCCTTTTGCTCTTTTGCATTTCTTTTTCTTGGGGATGGTCTTGATCCTTGTACAGTGTCACGAACCTTTGTCCATAGTTCATCAGGCACTCTGTCTGTCAGGTCTGATCCCTTAAATCTATTTCTCACTTCCACTGTATAATCATAAGGGATTTGATTTACGTCATACCTGAATGGTCTGGTGGTTTTCCCTACTTTCTTCAATTTAAGTCTGAATTTGGCAATAAGGAGTTCATGATCTGAGCCACAGTCAGCTCCCGTTCTTGTTTTTGCTGACTGTATAGAGCGTCTCCATCTTTGGCTGCAAAGAATATAATCAATCTGATTTCGGTGTTGACCATCTGGTGATGTCCATGTGTAGAGTCTTCTCTTGTGTTGTTGGAAGAAGGTGTTTGCTATGACCAGTGCATTTTCTTGGCAAAACTCTATGAGCCTTTGCCCTGCTTCATTCCATACTCCAAGGCCAAATTTGCCTGTTACTCCAGGTGTTTCTTGACTTCCTACTTTTGCATTCCAGTCCCCTATAATGAAAAGGACGTCTTTTTTGGGTGTTACTTGTAGATGGTCTTGTAGGTCTTCATAGAACCATTCAACTTCAGCTTCCTCAGCCTTACTGGTTGGGGCATACGCTTGTATTACCATGATATTGAATGGTTTGCCTTGGAAATGAACAGAGATTATTCTGTCATTTTTGAGATTGCATCCAAGTACTGCATTTTGGACTCTTTTGTTGACTGTGATGGCCACTCTATTTCTTCTGAGGGATTCCTGCCCACAGTAGTATATATAATGGTCATCTGAGTTAAATTCACCCATTCTACTCCATTTTAGTTCGCTGACTCCTAGAATGTTGATGTTCACTCTTGTCACCTCCTGTTTGACCACTTCCAATTTGCCTTGATTCATGGACCTAACATTCCAGGTTCCTATGCAGTATTGCTCTGTACAGCATCGGACCTTGCTTCTATCACCAATAGGAAAAGGAGTATGTCAAGGTTGTATATTGTCACCCTACTTATTTAACTTATACACAGAGTACATCATGAGAAATGCTGGGCTGGAGGAAGCACAAGCTGGAATCAAAATTGCTGGGAGAAATATCAATAATCTTGGATGCAGATGCAATGCAGATGACACCACCCTTATGGCAGAAAGTGAAGAGGAACTAAAGAGCCTCTTGATGAAAGTGAAAAAGTTGGCCCGGCTCAGAAAACTAAGATCATGGCATCCTGTCCCATCACTTCATGGCAAATAAATGGGGAAACAGTGGAAACAGTGTCAGACTTTATTTTGGGGGGCTCCAAAATCACTGCAAATGGTGATCGCAGCCATGAAATTAAAAGACGCTTACTCCTTGGAAGGAAAATTATGACCAACCTAGACAGCATGTTCAAAAGCAGAGACATTACTTTGCCAACAAAGATCCGTCTAGTCAAGGCTGTGGTATTTCCAGTGGTCATGTATGGATGTGAGAGTTGGACTGTGAAGAAAGCTGAGCACTGAAGAATTGATGCTTTTGAACTGTGGTGTTGGAGAAGACTCCTGAGAGTCCCTTGGACAGCAAGGAGATCCAATCAGTCCATTCTAAAGGAATTCAGTCCTGGGTGTTCATTGGAGGGACTGATGCTGAAGCTGAAACTCCAGTACTTTGGCCACCTGATGCGAAGAGTTGACTCATTGGAAAAGACCCTGATGGTGGGAGGGATTGGGGGCAGGAGGAGAAGGGGCGACAGAGGATGAGATGGCTGGATGGCATTACCGACTTGATGGACATGAGTTTGAGTGAACTCCGGGGATTGGTGATGGACAGGGAGGCCTGGTGTGCTGTGATTCATGAGGTTGCAAAGAGTCGGACACGACTCATCGACTGAACTGAACTGCTCAACTTATTCTTGATTGAATCGGAGTCTTGTTTTTATCAGAAAGCTATTTCAATTTGGTTCAGAAATAATACAGACAGTGATGTTCTGTGTGGAAGATCTCCAGAGATTTAAGAAACAAACTTAACTCTAGCAATATGGCAATTGTTTTATAGTGAGTTTTTATACCCAATAATTTAGATGTTGAAATCAAAATATTTATAATCACATTGTACAACTGTGTAAGAATGTGATTAAAATACAGACATCTTAGGCATCCTTACTGTGTATAGTAATTAATACCTCTTGGTCAAATGAAATGCTTTACAATTTTAGGTTAGATAATCAACATTTCACCATGGTAATTTTGTTTGCCTGAAATTTCTACCAAGAGCTTCGTTTTGCTCTTTTAGGTGCATAGAACATTTCTATCCTCTTTGAAAACAATTTAGAGCAGTGTCTGGTACAGTCCATGGGGTCACAAATAGTCAGACATGATTTAGTGGCTAAATAGCAGCAGCAGCAGCTGGCTCTTAATAAGTGCTTAATAAGCATTATTATGATGAAGATGATGTTAATTTTTTCCTACAGGTATTTAAGCACCAAGAGGACATGGACTTTGTCTCAGTCGCTATCTCTTAACACCATCTGTGTACTAGATTGTGTAGACACAATCCCTGCATTCATGGAGCTTACAATCTAGTTTGCACGTATCATTGTAGATAATCATGTTTATAATAAAGCAGATGAATATAGCCATTATGCTTCCATAATAAACTCTAGTTATTTATAGAACATCTACTTTGTAATTTTCTACAGTGACAATGTGTTTTCATATGCTTGTTTAAGTTGAAATCCTAAGGGGAATGTCAAGCCATTGGCCTTGTGGTTGTGCAGTTTTTTGCTTGTACTGCTGATCATTAAGTCCTTTCTGATGCTAGGATGTCCTGGGAGTTGAAAGATTCAAGTTTAAGTTCTAGTTTTACTGCTAATTTTGTATATGACTCTGACAAGTTACTTCTTAACCTTGTCTGTAAATGAATGTACTAAATGATTTCTGAGGTTTCTACCAGCTCTCATTTTGTTGTTAATCAACTTCTCCAAATCATGTTATATTTTTTGGGTCTAGAGGAGCAGAAATATATTATCCATAATAGGTATTTACCTTAAAACTGAATGCTGAAATTTAAATGTTAAGCTCATATTCTATAGTTTTATTTTGGCTTTATTTTTGTAGATGCCAGAAGTGGGTGGAGAACTGTAGGAGAGCAGACTTAGAAGATAAAACACCTGATCAACTAAATAAACATTATCGATTGTGTGCCAAACACTTTGAAACTTCTATGATCTGCAGAACTGTAAGTAAGCAGAGGGTTTGTTTTTTTGTTTTTGTTTTCACTCACTATTTGGTTGGAAATGTAAATCTTTATATATTAATGTTGGAGAGTATCCTTATACCCTGCCACTTTTTTTTCCTTTAAGATGAAGACAGATTTGGAACTTAATAGTACCTATTTTGTTCTTGAAAACCTTTGTGTGTATGTGTGTGTGTGTTTTAACCCTTCTATTTCTGATGCCCCATTCCCACTTTATCAAAGGTCACCACTTTTTAAACTTTTTTTGTAGCCTTCAGAAAATTTTAGATGATTATAAATGTGTATGTTTAAGGTAAATTTGGCATTTTTATTTGGAACAGCTTCTCTAGAGCTTTTGTATGAGTGAAATCTTCATCAAGGGATAGAGCTCTTTGCAAATTTTTGTGTGTGCTGTTAGAACCTACCCTTAATTTTTATGTGCTGGATACAACAGGAAGCAAATCATACAGTTCATGTGACGAAAACATTTTCATCAGTAATTTGCAACTTCATATCAAGACCTGAATTTCTCCATCTTATTACAGTTAACTGTAAATTTGTCCAGGTCACTTCTCCTCTCTCAGCCTCAATTTCTAATGAAGAATTTAGACCAAATAATTCCTGAGGTCTAAGATTTTTAACCGTCTGTGATTCTGTTACTGTTTTGATTCGTAAAAGGCACACATAAGACAGATATGATTGAAATAAAGCAGACTTGAAACACTTTAAAAACTAGTTCAGTTCAGTTCAGTCGCTCAGTCGTGTCTAACTTTGCGACCCCATGAATCGCAGCACGAAACTAGTTAGGAAGACAATTTTGTTAAGTATTCTTGCTTAGGTATGAAAACAAATATTCTTGCTTAGGCGTAACTGTCATCAGTTATTGGGATAGACATAAACTTAATTTGAAGATAAACTATATATTGTTATGCAGCAATTTATTTTGATATTTTTTTCAGATACATTTTGCAGAGGCATCAGAAAACTAAAGAATGATTGGGTTATTTTATTTCTCAAAATTAATTGAAGCAGATACTTGTGAAGTCATTGGGAGGTGAGCCTATTCCGGTTCAACAGTTTAATCACAAATATTTGAGGGATATTTTTGCCTTGCTTTGTTAACCGGGTAATGATCAAAATCAAAGATTTCATATGTTTAAAAGGCAAACTTTATGTTCTTGACATTAAATAAAAATATCCCAAATTATTTTGAATACACACACCATATGCATTTTTAAATTTTTATTTTATTAATAAATACCATTTCTTAATCAGTTAATTCCAACAAGATTAATGTGAGAAATATAAAATATATAGTTCACTTCTATTCTTGTTTAGTCAGAGCATAGAACAGAACTATTTTCACTTTTTAATTTTCCAGATAATTTTTAATCTTGAATCAGTTATCACAAATGTGAGAGATTTTCATTTTCCACATATAGAAGATATTGCTGTTAATAGCTGGATTATCTAATATTTATACCCAAATGTTGTTAAGAGTTTTGAATTCATTAGTTTGGTGTTTAAGATCTCATCAGTAAACGTTTGTGGTTAGTTCAACCAAAGCTAAATATTATCTCTGATGCTAAAGTAAGATCATTACTTTATACTCAAGCCTTCATTCAGCAGTTAAAGATTAAATTTTGATACTGAATAAAAATTGTCATGCACAGGAATAGAATGTAGCCTTTTTTGGCATGGCTACTTATGAGTAGGTGTACAAATATTGTATGTTTTTTATTCATGTATTGTTTTTTGGTCTATAATACCTTTGCTTTATAGAATATTAATTTTATATGAATTTTTTAAGTTCTTCATGGTGTTTTATCCCTCCTCTGTTTATTTAATTGGAAGATATCAAGACTTCACTCTGTATATGGATATGGTTTTGCTTTTTGAGATGTTTGACAAGCAGAAAAGCTAAAGCACTTAGGGTATAGTATTGTGTTTGTGCCCTTCAGTGATTGTGTACCATATCAATCCCTGATTCAAACTCCATAGTAGACTGAGGATAATTGGCCCAGCACTAGAAGTTGAATGTCATTAAGAAATAGATTTTCTTCTTTGTGTTTTCCCTGAAGCTTGTGATTGAACTAGAAAATATTGACTAGAAATAGAAATTCTTCCCATATGTGTTTAACAGTTCCTTAGATAAAACTTAAGTGTGTTCTTTTTAATTGTATATTTTTCTATCATATTTTTCTAACCTCCTTTCCTTGAGTTAAAAAAAATGGGGATTTTTACTTTTGTTTGACATATACTTTGAATCTGCTTTATTAGCTTTGAAACAATCATTGCTCCCACAAAAGCTTTTTAAACTGAAGTGTGTTTTGTTTTTATCAGTGCAAATTTGGGAAGACATTAAAGGCACAGTTTCTTTGGACTAGCTAAGTGAATGTAGTAGCAGTTATTCATCTGTTACTCTACCTCTTAATAAACTTCTTGTCCCTACCTGACCTCTGGTCTGTCTGGCTGTAGGAGACTGTCACCATCTAAATTTGCATCCAGCTTCTAGTCAGATTGAATTAGTTTATAAGGATAGAGAGTGGTCACCCTTCAGTGATAAGAATATTATAATTAGAAGGAAATTTAGAAATACCTGGTTCAGTGTTTGCAAAAATGTGATTATGTGTATAACTTATGACATATGAGTGATATCAAGTGGCACATGAATCAGTTTTTATCTTAAATTTTGTAATATGTGTTAAAAATATAACTAGCTTATCAAATCATTATTTTATAGTTTTTATTCCTTAAAATTTTGTTAGTTAAAAAAGTGAGTCAATTATGAAAAAGTATAGGTGGTTGGGTAACTGAGATGATGAGCATTATGATCATTAGTGTGTGAATAACTTCATCTAATTCAATACCTGAGTTTTATTCAAGAGAAGAAACTGACTGTAGAAAGGAAAAGTATTTGTCTAGGGTCTCAGAGTGAGTCACTGGTAGAATAAGGACTAGCCCCTAAGCCTCCTGTGAAAGTATTAGTGGCTCAGTAGTGTCCAGCTCATTTTGACCCCACGAACTGTAGCCCACCAGCTTCTCTGTCTATGGAATTCTCCAGATAAGAATATTGGAGTCGGTAGCCATTCTCTTCTCCAGGGTATCTTCCCAACCCAGGGATCAAACCTGGTTCTCCTGCATTGCAGACAGATTCTTTACTGTCTGAGCCACCAGGGAAGCTCTTGGTCTCTTGGGTCCTCGTCAGTATTATTTCACAGTGCCTTAATGCTTCTCAGTAATAGTAGCGAAAGAGGAGTGAATGGCAGGTAAAGGAGGGAAGAGTTATTATGAAACCTATAAGAGGATAGCCTATTTGAGAAACTTCTGTGCCTGCTTTGCTTTGTAGGCTCATGGAAGAACAGAAAAGTAGCTGGAAGACTGAATTAGAAAAATGTATATATAATACAAATACATTTTACTTTTTATGCCTATCATCAGTTCAGTTCCTTCATTTATAAGATTGCCAGAAGGACAAATGTAAAAGGAGTTAGAAATAATTAGCTGATCTGGACTGACATCATCAATTCTGCAGGTCTCTACACTTTAGAACTGGAGTTGAAGTAGTACTGGGGAAATCCTTAGCAATCAGTTTCGTTTGTGTGCAGTGTATGTTTAAGGACTGTTTCTGCCTTAACATGCTTTTCTTTTCCAGAGTCCTTACAGGACGGTCCTCCGAGATAACGCCATACCAACAATATTCGACCTTACCAGCCATCTGAATAATCCGCATAGTAGACACAGGAAACGGATAAAAGAGCTGGTATGTCAGTGTGCTTCCAGCTTTTCTATCCTCTGTAATATTATGGAATCTAGTTTAGATGCATTCATGTTCACACTGAACCAAGTTACTCTCTATATCAGGTGTAGCATTATGGGGGATTAATGTCATGGTTATTGAAGTAGCATGGACCTAAAGTGTTTAGTTTGTTTTAGTATTTGCTTTGGAAAATCTTCCTCAAGTTTAGCCGGTTGATACTTGTTGACTTGAGCCAAAGTATGCTGTTAATTCCGTTTAGTTCTGTTCAGTTGCTTAGTCATGTCCGACTCTTTGCCACCCCATGGACTGCAGCATGCCAGGCCTCCCTGTCCATCAGCAACTACCAGAGTTTACTCAAACTCATGTCCATTGAGTCAGTAATGCCATCCAACCATCTCATCCTCTGTTGGCTCCTTCTCCTCCTGCCTTCTATCTTTCCCAGCATTAGGGTCTTTTCAGATGAGTCAGCTCTTTGCATCAGGTGGCCAAAGTATTGGCCACCTGAAAAAGTATCAGCTTCAGCATCAGTCCTTCCAAGAAATATTCAGGACTGATTTCCTTCCGGATAGATGGATCTCCTTGCTGTCCAAAGGACCTTCAGGAGCCTTCTCCAACACCACAGTTCAAAAGCATCAATTCTTCAGCGCTCAGCTTTCTTTATAGTCCAACTCTCACATCCATATATGACTACTAGAAAAACCATAGCCTTGACTAGATGGACCTTTGTCAGCAAAGTAATGTCTCTGCTTTTTAATATGCTGTCTAGGTTGGTCATAACCGAGGAGTAAGCGTCTTTTAATTTCATACTAATTTCATGCTGTTAATTATGGGCTCCTAAATCATTTTCCTCCAGGAAAGCAGGAAAGAAAACTCACCTCTTCCTTTGTGGTAAAGAAAGTGGGACTGAGGTATATTTCTAGAATATTTTGGCACAAAGGGATTAAGAAAGGGAAAGAGTGAAAGTTAAGACATGGGTAGTTTTACTAGAGATAAGGATTCCATCACTATTAAGTACTCACAGGGTTTATAAAAGCTTTTAAGTCTCTCTATATGGCATCTTTGTGCATGTTTTTTATAAACCTTTGAACCTTAAAACCTACCTGTTTTTTGTTGATCTCAAATGAACAAAATGAAATTACTCAGACTCCTCAGACCATGGCTTTCTGTCATCATTGCCACCAGGAAGCCCCTTATTTTTTTTCCTTATAACCATTCCCATTCCTCACCTTCCTCCATTTTGTATCCGTGCTCTTGTACTTAGTGAGTCATTTCAATCCATTGGCTATGTGCTTCTTAAAGATAACATTTGTCTAGTTTTCCTCATTTTCTTCTATATTTACCTTTCGTAATCAGATCTTTGATCCATTTGAATTTGTATAGTGTCCAGTAGAGATCTAATTTACCTTTCTATTTATAGGGATCAAGTTTTCCCAACATAGTCTGTTAATCAGTCTGGATAAGATGCTGCCCCTTACATTGCTTTAGATTATATCATTTTCAAAGAGAGTGATTTCTTAAATCTTCTTTTTCAAAATTGTCTTAGCTATTTGTAGACTTTTATTCTGCCATGTGAATTTGAGAATCCTTTTGTCATATTCTAGAAATTCTGTTGAGATTTTCATTATAAATACTTTGAATTAATATTTTTACAATGTTAGTCATATCCATGAATGGAAAAAAAAACAACAAAATAGCTATCAAGTAGCAGAGCAGTCATTGACAAAGCTACTAGTTCTTTGAAAAGACTTTCAAAACAGGATTTCTCTGGTGGTCCAGGGGCTAAGAGCCCTCATTCCAAAGCAGGGGGCCCAGGTTTACTCCCTAATCAGGGACCTAGATCCCACATGCCACACACAACTAAAGGATTTTGCATGCTGCAGTGTGGCTCAGCAGTAAAAGAATCTGCCTGTAATACAGGAGACTTTCAGGAGACTCGGGTTTGATCCCTAGGTCAGGAAGATCCCCTGGAGAAGGAAATGGCAGCCCATGCCAGTATTCTTGCCTGGGAAATCCCATGGTCAGAGGACCCTGATGGGCTACAGCCCATGGGGTCGAAAAGAGTTGGACATGACTGAGCAACTAAACAACATGCTGCAGTGAAGATTTGAGATCTCGCACGCTGCAACTAAGATCCAGTGCAGCCAAGTAAATAAGCACTGAAAAAAGAAAAAGTATAATTTAGAAGTGCAGAGAGTAAAAATTTTGAAAAATTTTCAAGATTTTTGTTGTTCTTTAGAAGAGAACGTGTACATCCTTCCTTAATTACTTGCTAAGTTACGGTAAGATTATGTATTTCTGGTTAAGAGATTGTTTCCACCAGTTAAAAAAGTTATTTATTTGTTTGACTGTGTGGGGTCTTAGCTGAGGCTGATGGGATCTTTGTTGCATCGTGCGGGGTCTTTTAGTTGTGGCCCACAGACTCTCTGTAATTGTGGTGTGCAGCCTCAGTTGCTGTGGCACAAGGGCTTAGTTGCTCTGTGGCATGTGGGGTCCTCGTTCCCCAAGTAGAGATCAAATGTGTGTTACCTGCATGGCAAGGCAGATTCACCACTGGGCCACCAGGAAAGTCCTTCCACCAATTTTGAAGATCCTTTTTTTTTTAGATTAATTCTATTAGTCTACTGGGTTTTCTATGTAGTTGATTGTATCATCTATAAATAAGGACAGATTTGCCTCTTCTTTCAGTCTTCCAATTTTAATGTTTTCTGTTGCCTGTCTTATTGTTTGGTCAGAATCATCTCTAGTATTGTATCGAGTAGTCCCAGGAATGTCATGGCTGGTACATTTGTCTTGTTCCATTAAATGTGATGTTTCTATTGGTATTGTTAAGTAATTTTTTTTTATCGAGTTAAAGAAATACCCTTTATTTTCTTTTAGTCTTCATATTAAGAGGGTTTTTTTTTGTCTTAACTTATGGAACTTATTGATATTTTCATTGTATCTGTTCTTCCCCCCCCCTTCTTTAATGCTTAGTGAATAACATTGATGGATTTGCTAATGTTGAACCATCTTTGCTTAAATGACTGCAGTATATTTCTTTTAATTTTCATATACTGTTTGATTTAGTTGGTCAGTTTTGCATCTGTAAGTCTTGGCTTGTAATTTCTTTTCATGTATTTCTTCTTACACAGTTATGATATCAGGGATCCGTTGGCCTCATAAAATGCGTTAGATAACTTTTCTTTTTTTCTCTTTTAATTTTCCTAGAAAAACTTATAAAGGTAGATATTGTCTGCTCTTGAAAGTTAGGTTGAACTTGGTAAAACCATCAGAGGGCTTTGGGTGGATGAGGGAATATTTTGATTACCATTTCTGTTCATTTATTTGTTTCTCTTTCTTCTTGTGCCTTATATGTTTCCAAAACTTTATGAGTTTCACCTAGAGTTTTAGGCTGCTTGCCTTTCTCTGCTCCTAAAATTATTTTAATAGTCTTTTCAAAGAAACAGTAGTGAGTTTTATCACTGGTTGCTGTACTTATGAGCTATTTTATTGATTTCTGCTAGATTTGAAGAATTTATTGTTTGACTCTTCTTTAGCTTCTTGAATGTTTAACTTATTTATGTGTATTCAAAGTTATAAATGTCTATATTTTAGCTGTATCCTGCAATTTTAGACATGTAGTGCTTTCATTGTTCAACTGTGAGTGTTTTATAATTTCCCCTACTTCTTTAACATAAGATTGTTTTTGTTTTTAGTTTCTAGACATGGGTTTATTTTGTAAGACTTTTTGCCCCCAAATATTTGATGCATAGAGGGTATGTATATTCTGTGTGATATTTTCTAATTTTTTTCATCCATTATTGCTGTTGACATCAATGCCAGTCTCATTCTTATTCCTTTTTAGGTGAATGCTTTTTTCTCCTTTAAATATTTTCTTTATATTTGATATTTCAAATTTGACTAAACTATATCTGAATGTGAGGTTTTTTTTATCCAGACTTACATTGTACAGTTCTGAGGAATCCTCAGTTTTTATTTCTTCATGCTTTTCTTCTGCTCTGTTTTTTTTCTGGGACTTCTCATAAATGAGTACTGACACTGCACATCAGCTTTTTCTTAGTAATATGAAGCAGGAGTGAGGAGCTCAATCACTTCCCATCCTATAGCTATCATTTCCTGTTCTCTGCCCCCTCAAAGAACCTCAGATATCTTACAGCAGGCTCACTTCCAGGTCTGCCATCCTTGTAACTCCACAGCCCATAGGATAAAGAGGGAATGTTCCAGACTGACTAACCTGCTGACCTTTTATCAGTACCATGTCCTGTGCTGCCCAGCAGGTACCCTGCTGTCTCTAGCTGTCACTGGTACTGCTGCTTTCATGCCCTACAATAGTAATGGGGCGGGGTGTGAGCTAATAATTACAGTGGGTTAGAGGGAGAAAAGGACACATTTGGAAAGTTCTCCCTCAGTCTAAGCCTGAATATGCCACTTGGCTCTCTATGCTATTTATATCCATTTCTCTTCCATTTTGGCATTGTCACTTTCTGCTTCTCAGAGATTGCTCACAGCTTTTGTGTTAGGTTCTGGAGGGTTCTGGACTCCAGCAACTCCCTTTTACATGACATCCCCTGGGGTTAGACTAGGGGAGAGGGGCATGATTTATGGACCTTGAGTTTGACCTCAAATGCCATCATATACGTTCATGCCTTTTATTAGCCAGCACATACTTGTAACCTCAAATTATGATGATTTAGGTATAAAGTAAGTTAAATGATGTATTCTTTACCCTCTAGTATTTTATTATAAAGTTGGAGTCATTAGCCGATGATTCTAGTTTGCTTGTCATCTGTCTGTTTGAAGAATGTATTCTTTATGAAGAATTTATGCTCTTGAAAAAATTAAATTTGGGACTTCCCAGGTGGTCCAGTAGTTAAGATTTCATACTTCTGCTGCAGGGGGCACAGGTTCAGTTCCTGGTCAGGAAACTAAGATTCCACATGCTGCATGGCATAGCCAAAAAAAAAGAATTAAATTTGACTCATAATACGCTTTTTACTTGAGTCTGTGATGATATACTGGAGTTCAGTTTTCTTAAAGATATTTTTTTCTTTTTTTCTTATCATTTAGAGTGAAGATGAAATCAGGACACTGAAACAGAAAAAAAGTAAGTGATAGTGTTAATGACTCAACTTCTGAATGCCTTTTTAAAAGGCCTTGACCTGGTAAGGACAAATAAATATGTTTTATGTCCAAAAACCTATTGTGAGAATGATGTAAGAGTGTGGTAGGCATTGTCCTGTGGTCTGGAATTGTCTGTGAGATAAAATCTTAGCTCAGTTAGTCTTTATTGAGTACCACTATGCCATGCACTTGGCCTTCTCTCTTTCCACTAGGTGCTCCCAGTTTGGTAGGACACAAGGCAGAGTTAAGTATCTCACTGTAGGGAAGGAAAGGAGCCGAATCTCTGTCCATGCAACCTGTGGTGCATACTAAGTTCTTGGTAAAAATTTAAAGACTCAGTGCTGTTGAGATACTTGGCTTTACAGAGAGTAAGAGTCACAGTAGCTGTTCTCCAGGTGCTGATACCTGAGCTGTGTCACCAAAAAATGAGGACTAGAGGGGGTTTTGTTCTTATCAATTTTTACTTTTAATCTTCCTTTCCTATCTCTTCCTACTACTGCTATTATTATTAACCTAAGTTTTTACTGAGTGCTTACTGTGTGCCAAGTCGTTAAGAGCTTTGCATATATTAATTCATGTAATTCTCACGGTAGCCCTGAGGTAAGTACTATTATTTTCCTCCTTTATAGTTGAAGAGACATGGAGTCAGGCAAAGAAAGGAGTGAAGGATATTCTGTGTCTTGAAACAGGGTGCCAGATTTGGGGAACTACACATTCATTTTGTTGTTGGAGCTTCTATAAACCCATGATGGTTAAAAAAAGGGGCCACAGGGGCCAGGACTTACAGGGTTGTGAGTATGATTATGGTCAGAACCCTTAACCTCAGGGCTTCAGTTCTCCCATCCACATATGAAGAGATTTCTATTAATAATATACTAATAGTGCCCTAGAAATTGCATGAATATAATTTGTAGTATATTGTCTCATCTCCCATATAAAAGTATTGCTTAAAAGTGTCAGCATGGACCTTGGAGCCAGACAAGCTTGGATTTGAATTTTCACCTCTGTCTGTGACCTTGGCAATTATTTACTGTCCTCATTTGTAAATGGGGTTGATAACATGCCTGTAGAGGGAGCAGCAGTCTGCTACATATAAGAGGACAACACAGTGCCCCAGTAAATGTTAGTCCTTCTGGTCCTTTTTGTGACGGCGTGGACTGTTATTACTCTGTATATGTAATGTGCCTTCTTAAATTTATAAGAAATTGTTCCTCTCATAATAGCATTGACGTGTAGGATGAATATATATTCATTCACAGTATTTGTCTCCTCCACTAGAGTGTGTCTTAATTTAATCTCTGCATCCTAGTCTGTAGTCTAGTAGGTACCTCGTGAGTGTTGAATGAATGAATTTGTGAATTTTAAATATTTGACCAGTCAAATATGTAATTTTTTGTTTGTATGATTCCTTATAAACCTGCTTATAAAATTAATTCTTTGTTTTCCAGTTGATGAAACTTCTGAACAGGAACCAAAACATAAGGAAATAAACAACAGCAATGCTCAGAATCCCAGTGCAGAAGAAGGGGGTGAAGAGCAGGATGAAGACATTTTACCTTTAACTCTTGAAGAGAAGGAAAACAAAGAATATTTAAAATCTTTATTTGAAATTTTGATTCTTATGGGAAAACAAAACATACCTCTGGATGGACATGAAGCTGATGAAATCCCAGAAGGTCTTTTTACTCCTGATAACTTTCAAGCACTGCTAGAGTGCCGGATCAATTCTGGTGAAGAGGTTCTGAGAAAGCGCTTTGAGACAACAGCAGTTAACACATTGTTCTGTTCCAAAACACAGCAGAAACAGATGCTGGAGATCTGTGAGAGCTGCATTCGGGAAGAAACCCTCAGGGAAGTAAGAGATTCTCACTTCTTTTCCATCATCACTGATGATGTGGTGGACATAGCAGGGGAAGAGCACCTGCCTGTGTTGGTGAGGTTTGTTGATGAAGCTCACAACCTGAGAGAGGAATTCGTAGGCTTCCTGCCTTATGAAGCTGATGCAGAAATTTTGGCTGTGAAATTTCACACTACAATAACTGAGAAATGGGGATTAAACATGGAGTACTGTCGTGGCCAGGCTTACATTGTATCTAGTGGATTTTCATCCAAAATGAAAGTTGTTGCTTCTAGACTTTTAGAGAAATATCCCCAAGCTATCTACACACTCTGCTCTTCCTGTGCCTTAAATATGTGGTTGGCAAAATCAGTGCCTGTTATGGGAGTATCTGTTGCATTAGGAACAATTGAAGAAGTTTGTTCTTTTTTTCATCGATCACCACAACTGCTTTTAGAGCTTGAAAGTGTAATTTCTGTCCTCTTTCAGAACAATGAAGAAAGGGGCAAAGAACTGAAGGAAATTTGCCATTCTCAGTGGACAGGCAGGCATGATGCTTTTGAAATCTTAGTGGACCTCCTACAAGCACTTGTTTTATGTTTAGATGGTATAAATAGTGACACAAATGTTAGATGGAATAACTGTATAGCTGGCCGAGCATTTGTGCTCTGTAGTGCGGTAACAGATTTTGATTTCATTGTTACCATTGTTGTTCTTAAAAATGTTTTATCTTTTACAAGAGCTTTTGGGAAAAATCTTCAGGGGCAAACCTCTGATGTCTTTTTTGCAGCCAGTAGCTTGACTGCAGTGTTACATTCACTAAATGAAGTGATGGAAAATATTGAAGTTTATCATGAATTTTGGTTTGAGGAAGCCACAAATTTGGCAACCAAACTTGATATTCAGATGAAACTCCCAGGGAAATTTCGCAGAGCTCAGCACAGTAACCTGGAATCTCAGCTAACCTCTGAGAGTTACTATAAAGAAACTCTAAGTGTTCCAACTGTGGAACACATTATTCAGGAACTGAAGGATATATTCTCAGAACAGCACCTCAAAGCGCTTAAATGCTTATCCCTGGTACCCTCTGTCATGGGACAGCTCAAATTCAATACATCAGAGGAGCACCATGCTGACATGTACCGAAGTGACTTACCTAATCCTGACACACTCTCTGCTGAGCTGCATTGTTGGAGAATCAAATGGAAACACAGAGGGAAAGATATAGAACTTCCATCCACTATTTATGAAGCCCTTCATCTGCCAGACATCAAGTTTTTTCCTAATGTTTATGCGTTGCTGAAAGTCCTATGTATTCTTCCTGTGATGAAAGTTGAGAATGAACGCTATGAAAATGGGCGAAAGCGTCTCAAAGCATACTTGAGGAACACTTTGACAGATCAAAGATCAAGTAACTTGGCTTTGCTTAACATAAATTTTGATATAAAACATGATTTGGATTTAATGGTGGATACATATATCAAACTGTATACAAGTAAGTCAGAGCTTCCTACAGATAATTCAGAAACCATTGAAAATACCTAAGAGACTTTTAACCTAGACTTTCTCTTATATTTGATATTCAAAAAAAAAAGTAAGAAATTAAAAAATATCTTACAGAAAAGTTGTAAGGGTAGGCTGCTTAATCACTGAATATCTTGACCTGTAGGCCTCCCATTGAGTACATTAGTCATTGACAATCTGCCTGTTTAAATGGCCTGTTCGAATGCCCATGCTTTGGAGACCTAACTGTTCTTCCAGAAGATAGCATTGAAAGTACCATATTACAGTTTTATGTGATCTCTGCTAATAGCACTTTGGAATTGTTTTAGTTAAATGATTTTAGACATTACGTTTATCACTGTGGATCAATTTGTCAGGTATTAAGTTATCAGATCTTTGAAAAAATAAAATTACAAGGAGGTAATTACAAGGAAGTAATGCATTTTGTAAAATGTTACAGTGACGCTCATGACTGACTTTTAAATAATAGGAGTTATAAGTATGCTATTAAAAATCTGTAAAGGACAGTTAAGAAAATTATCAGACTATAAGAGAAATGTGTTAGCTTGTCCAACAAGGATTTCAGTGTAGATTTTCTCTTTATCAAATGAAGTTAAAGCAACAAGTTAAAATTTGAATGGAAGAGCCTGCCATTGTTGTTCCACATCTGGTATCGCTGTTTACATTCCTTTATTGAGCCTACGTCTTTGTAAGCTTTTCGGCAGGTATGTGTTGAACACTTCAGTTTCATGGTCAAGAAAGGATCAGAGGCCATGGATACTGACAGCTGATTTGTCTTTCTTCTGCTTTTTCCATGACTCTATCTACTGCCTCATCTTGATTTACAAGCAAAGCCTAGAAAGTCTACAAAAATAAGTGTTTTGTAGTTTATCTAGGAATAATACAGAAAATATTGCTGTTATTTTTGGTGAAGAAAATCAATTTTGTATAGTTTATTTCAACCTAAATAAAATGTGAATTTTGTGTAAAGTTCAGATATATTTTTTTTGGTGTGGATAAAACAGATTCTTGTGATAAAATTCTCTTTTCAAAAATATCACCTTCACAATTGAAGATAAGTTCTTTAAAAAACTATTTAAATTGTGAAGTCATTAAATGTAAGATTTATCTAACTTTTAAAATATTATTGTTATATGACCCCTGATATAGTTAATTTTTACATAATTGTTGCTGGCTAAAATGTAAATGAATGAATATTGCAGAGACATTGAATTGTTTATGTTGGGATAAGTTAGTGCTGTTCGAGCTTCAGAAAACAGCATGAGAGTGTTTTTGCCAATTGCTGGGTCTTACTGATAGTAGTAGTGGCCACAGGACTGGAAAAGGTCAGTTTTCATTCCAATCCCAAAGAAAGGCAATGCCAAAGAATGCTCAAACTACCACACAGCTGCACTCATCTCACACGCTAGTAAAGTAATGCTCAAAATTCCCCAAGCCAGGCTTCAGCAATATGTGAACCGTGAACTTCCAGATGTTCAAGCTAGTTTTAGAAAAGGCAGAGGAACCAGAGATCAAATTGCCAACATCTGCTGGATCATCGAAAAAGCAAGAGAATTCCAGAAAAACATCTATTTCTGCTTTGACTATGCCAAAGCCTTTGACTGTGTGGATCACAACAAACTGTGGAAAATTCTGAAGGAGATGGGAATACCAGACTACCTGACCTCCCTCTTGAGAAACTTATATGCAGGTCAGGAAGCAACAGTTAGAACTGGACATGGAACAACACACTGGTTCCAAATAGGAAAAGGAGTACGTCAAGGCTGTATATTGTCACCCTGCTTATTTAACTTCTGTGCAGAGTACATCATGAGAAATGCTGGGCTGGAAGAAGGACAAGCTGGAATCAAGATTGCCGGGAGAAATATCAATCACCTCAGATATGCAGATGACACCACCCTTACGGCAGAAAGTGAAGAGGAACTAAAGAGCCTCTTGATGAAAGTGAAAGAGGAGAGTGAAAAAGTTGGCTTAAAGCTCAACATTCAGAAAACGAAGATCATGGCATCCGCTCCCATCACTTCATGGGAAATAGATGGGGAAACAGTGTCAGGCTTTATTTTGTGGGGCTCCAAAATCACTGCAGATGGTGACTGCAGCCATGAAATTAAAAGATGCTTAATCCTTGGAAGGAAAGTTATGACCAACCTAGATAGCATATTAAAAAGTAGAGACATTACTTTGTCAATAAAGGTCCGTCTAGTCAAGGCTATGGTTTTTCCAGTGGTCATGTATGGATGTGAGAGTTGGACTGTGAAGAAAGCTGAGTGCCGAAGAATGGATGCTTTTGAACTGTAGTGTTGGAGAAGACTCTTGAGAGTCCCTTGGATTGCAAGGAGATCCAACCAGTCCATTCTGAAGGAGATCAGCCCTGGGATTTCTTTGGAAGGAATGATGCTAAAGCTGAAACTCCAGTACTTTGGCCACCTGATGCGAAGAGTTGACTCATTGGAAAAGACCCTGATGCTGGGAGGGACTGGGGGCAGGAGGATAAGGGGATGACAGAGGATGAGATGGCTGGATGGCATATACCAACTTGATGGACATGAGTTTGAGTAAACTCCGGGAGTTGGTGATAGACAGGGAGGCCTGGCGTGCTGTGAATCATGGGGTCGCAAAGAATCGGACATGACTGAGTGACTGAACTGATAGTAGCGCATTTTCTTCTTGTAGACAAACAGGGCAGATGTGTCAAATCAGGACGCATTACCCATGCAAGCTATAAAAATGATAACAGGGTTTTTCTTACATCCAAAGCTCTAAGAGGTACTTCTGTCTTTGACAGAACTGTTCAGGTTCATGATGGCAGGATGACAGAGGAGACACAGAGCAGGCCTTTTAATAGCTGCATCTAGTTCTTAGGACACTTAAGTAGCGGTTTGACCTTGGCAGATTGTGTAATCTGGGTATATTTCCTCACCTGTAAAACCACGTGCTGCGCTATAAGGGTTAGATAATTTATCATCAATCATCTATTACTACTTAACAGTATCCCAAAACTTAGTGGCTTAAAAAGAAAAGAAAAAAAGCTAAACCACCGGTTTTGAATAGTTCTTTTGCTAATCTCATCTGGGCTCTTCATTCAGTTGGCAGATTGGCTTGGGTCCTAGATGGGACACCTGGGCCTGTCCATGTGGTCTTTTATTTTGGGCTTGTGGCATGGTTATAGGGACTTACCTGGTGGCTCAGACAGTAAAGAGTCTGCCTGCAGTGCGAGAGACCCAGGTTCAATCCTTGGGTTGGGAAGATCCCCTGGAAAACGGTGTGGCAACCCACTCCAGTATTCTTGCCTGGAGAATTCCATGGACAGAGGAGCCTAGTGGACTACAGTCCATGGGATCGCAAAGAATGGGACACAGCTGAGCTACTAACACTTCTGGTCTCAGAGTACAAGAAGGCAGAGGCAATAGCTTCAAAGCATGGGCTCCAAAACTCACAGAATGTCACTTTCAGCACATATTTTGGTCAAAACAAGTCACAAGGCTGGCTCAGAAGGGATAAGGATAATAGACTCCTCATCGTTATGACCAGAACTGTAAAATAGGGCCCTGTTTTCAGTGTGCTATAATAATAATTCACCCAGAACATTCATGTAGCAAGCATTGATTAAGCTTTTAAGATGCCTACCATTTGTTTTCATAATTTATGTATGTTCTCCAAGTTAATTGGGGAATTTATTAAAAGCTTGAAAACCCTGATTTGTTAAGAATCTTCATAAACTCTGGTCTTGGAAGGTAGATTGAGTCTATAGTAGTCTCTCCATAGATGAAATAGAGATTATCATTTTTGCAAGATTAGATAGAGGTTGGTGTTCAGTTCAGTTCAGTCACTCAGTCATGTCTGACTCTTTGCAACCCTATAGACTACAGCACGCCAGGCTTCCCTGTCCTTTACCGTCTCCTGGAGCAAGCTCAAACTCAGGTCCATTGAGTCAGTGATACCATCCAACCATCTTGTCTTCTGTCATCCCCTTCTCTTCCTGCCTTCAGTCTTTCCCAGCATCAGGGTTTTCCTAATGAGTCAACTCTTCACATCAGGTGACCAAAGTATTGGAGCTTCAGCTTCAGCATCAGTCCTTCCAATGAATCAGTTCAGTTCAGTTGCTCAGTTGTGTCTGATTCTTTGCGACCCCATGGACTGCAGCACTCCAGGCCTCCGTGTCCACCACCAACTCCCAGAGCTTACTCAAACTCATGTCCATTGAGTCGATGTCATCCAACCATCTCATCCTCTCTCATCCCCTTCTCCCACCTTCTCTCTTTCCCAGCATCAGGGTTAGTTCTTCTCATCAGGTGGCCAAAGTGTTGGAGTTTTAGCTTCAGCATCAGTCCTTGCAAGGAATATTCAGGACAGATTTCTTTTCTGATGGACTGGTTGGATCTCCTTCCAGTCCAAGGGACTCTCAAGAGTCTTCTCTAACATCACAGTTCAAAAGCATCAGTTCTTTGGCTCTCAGCTTTTTTTATAGTCCAACTCTCATATCCATACATGACTACTGGAAAAACCATAGCCTTGACTAGACAGACTTTTGTTGGCAAAGTAATGTCTCTGCTTTTTAATATGCTATCTAGGTTGGTCATAACTTTTCTTCCAAGGAGCAAGTGTCTTTTAACTTCTTGGCTGTAGTCACCATCTGCAGTGATTTTGGAGCTCAAAAAATAAAGTCTGTCACTGTTTCCCTATCTATTTCCCATGAAGTGATGGGACCAGATGGGACCATGATCTTAGTTTTCTGAATGTTGAGCTTTAAGCCAGCTTTTTCATTGTCCTTTTCACTTTGATCAAGAGGCTCTTTAGTTCTTTGCTTTCTGACATAAGGGTGGTGTCATCTGCATATCTCAGGTTATTGATATTTCTCCCAGCTTGCGCTTCCTCCAGCCCAGCATTTCTCTTGATGTACTCTGCATAGAAGTTAAATAAGCAGGGTGACAATATTCAGCCTTGATGTACTCCTTTTCCTATTTGGAAACAATCTGTTGTTCCATGTCCAGTTCTAACTGTTGCTTCTTGGCCTGCATACAAATTTCTCAGACTGCAGGTCAAGTGGTCTAGTATTCCCATCTCTTTAAGATATTTCCACAGTTTGTTGTGATCCACACAGTCAAAGGCTTTGGCATAGTCAGTAAAGCAGAAATAGATGTTTTTCTGGAACTCTTGCTTTTTCGATGCTCCAACAAATGTTGGCAATTTGATCTCTGGTTCCTCTGCCTTTTCTAAAACCAGCTTGAACATCTGGAAGTTCACAGTTCATGTACTGTGGAAGCCTGGCTTAGGGAATTTTGAGCATTACTTTGCTAGCGTGTGAGATGAGTGCAGTTGTGCAGTAGTTTGAGCATTCTTTGGCATTGCCTTTCTTTGGGATTGGAATGAAAACTGACCTTTTCCAGTCCTGTGGCCACTGATGCATTTTCCAAATTTGCTGGCATATTGAATGTAGCACTTTTATAGCATCATGTTTTAGGATTTAAAATAGCTCAACTGGAATTCCATCACCTCCACTAGCTTCGTTCGTAGTAATGCTTCCTAAGGCCCACTTCACATTCCAGGATGTCTGGCTCTAGGTCAGTGATCACACCATCGTGATCATCTGAGTCGTGAAGATCTTTTTTGTCTAGTTCTGTGTATTCTTGCCTCCTCCTCTTCATATCTTCTGCTTCTTTTAGGTCCATACCATTTCTGTCCTTTATTGTGCCCATCTTTGCATAAAATGTTCCCTTGGTATCTGATTTGCTTGAAGAAATCTCTAGTCTTTCCCATTCTATTATTTTCTTCTATTTCTTTGCATTGATCACTAAGGAAGGCTTTCTTATCTCTTCTTGCTGTTCTTTGGAACTCTGCATTCAAATGGGTGTATCTTTCCTTTTCTCCTCTGCCTTTGGCTTCTCTTGTTTTCTCAGCTATTTGTAAGGCCTTCTTAGACAACCATTTTGCCTTTGTGCATTTCTTTTTCTAAGGGATGGTCTTGATCCCTGCCTCCGCTACAGTGTCACGAACCTCCATCCATAGTTCTTCAGGTACTCTTATCAGATCTAATCCCTTGAATCTATTTGTCACTCCACTGTATAATCATAAGGGATTTGATTTAGGTTATACCTGAATGGTCTAGTAGTTTTCCCTACTTTGTTCAGTTTAAGTCTGAATTTGGCAATAAGGAGTTCATGATCTGAGCCACAGTCAGCTCCCAGTCTTGTTTTTGCTGACTGTATAGAGCTTCTCCATCTTTGGGTGCAAAGAGTATAATCAGTCTGATTTTGGTTGGTGTAGTTGGTGTAGTCACTATTTATTCCACAAATATTGGTTGAATGCTTATTGTGTACCAGGCTTCTGGGTTAACTGCTGGCAATAACAGATGTGCTTTCTTACAGAACTTATAGCCTAGAGCTGGCCCATGGGACTACAGTTGTACTTAAAACTGCACCCACACGCACAAACATACTTCACAGAGTTAAGTGGATCATATTACTGAAGTTAAAATAACACAGGGTACCTATAAAAGCTTTGTGTGATTTTTAAAAGATTGTGTATCAAAACAATTTTTAAAAGAGATTAGGAAATATATTCAAGATTTAGCATATATATTTGAAGGAATTTTTGCTTTTGACATATCCACTCTTATTTTGGGGGATAAAAAGTTAGAAAGCCTAACATAGGATTTGTTACCTGTAAATGAGAACAAATACTTTATTGATTTTTTTTTTGTAATTTTTATTTAACTCTTAGCAATTACCCCATGACGGAAGTGATAATTGATTAAGTTGAAAGAGACCCCACTTCCCACCCCTCTTGAGACCAGTTCCTCTGCAGTAACTTAGTTGGATCTGGTTTTTGTTTCATATTAGAGAAAGCTACTTTTTAAGTGCTGTTTAAAGTAATTCATTAAACATACAAAAATTGTACTTGGAATGTTTTTTAATATTTATATATTTTAGAACTTACAAAGCACCTTGATTATATATCATTCAAGTTCTAAAAAGAAATTCAAGCAAGAATTATCCCCATTTTTCAGTTGAGAAATCAGGCTCACAGAGGTAAATGAATTGCCCCAGATTATATAGCTAATAAATGCCAGAACTAGGTACTTCAATCCAGTGCTTCAGTCTTAAAATTGATTGTGAAAGCCACTTCATTCTTAAGATTTGTAAAAGAAATATTTGCTTTAGGAATGGGCTTCTTTCATGTTCTTGCTTTATCCATTGCCAACATTCAGCACAGCATCTCTAAAAATGTGCTCATTATAGTCAACATGGGTTCCTTGTTAAAAAAAAAAAAGTGAAGCTCAAAACTTCTGAGACTTTACAAACTAGGTGTAGAAATGCTGCCACCTTTGTTTGGCTGCCAAGGCACTACCACAAAGGACTGTAGATCCAGGTCCATTTACTTCATGAGAGTGGGTGCAGCTGTCCTCTACTGTAATCAAATGTTCTTCTGTAGCCAGCTTTTTGTGGCCAGAAAAAGCAAAGTAATTTTTAGTACAGATTAGCATAAAAATCTTCTAGATCAGTTTCAGGAAACAATTACTAGCTTAGAAACAACAATAAGTGTGATCTATAGGTTGGCTAAAGTGGCAGTTAATTTCCAGACCTCTTTACATGCCCCTTATTTCTTACCATGAATAGTATATAAAAAGAATACTTAACCACTGTATTTGGTTTCATAAATTATTTGGACAGGGTGAACAACAGACTTCAAAACTAAGTAGAGGTAGTAAATCTGCCCTTTTTAATGAGTTTGAATTTACAGTAGTAGTTTAAACATCTGGAAGTTTAAAGTTTTAATTCATTCCAAATGTTCAACAAGGATATACTGCAAAAAGGATATTATAATTGAGGGATCAAGAAAACTACTGTTGACTCAATCTGAAGCCTTTTCTAATTTTCTCTATATACATTAATCACATAAAACTTGAGAGGCTGACAGTTCAAAAAGAGAGGAGATGGGCCCAAATATCCAAGTTGGCATGCTTACAGGAAAATAACTTTTAAAAGAGGGCATGGTTCTAACAAAGATGAAGTTTAAATGCTGTTAATTAACGTCTAAAATGTGGCCAGGTAGTGCTTCTGTGTTCTGTGTTCTGTGCTTCTTGTGGATATGAGGTGGGTTTTTCTTCTGTTATTATTTAAACTTAATTTAAAAGACCCCAATCTTTTGACTTCCAGATTGTAATTTTAAAAATCTTTTTGGCCATGCTGTGTGGCATGTGGGATTTTAGTTCCCTGACCAGGGATCAAACCCTGGAGTAGCAGCATGTGTCCCCTGCAGTGGAAGCATGGAATCTTAACAACTGGACCACTACTGGGGAAGTCTCACTAAATTGTAATTTAATGCATTTTGTTAATCCAAGAATCTGGTCTGCTGCCAGCTTGGTCTAGCAAAAGGCCAAAATTTGTTTAGTGCACAATTCTTAAGTGCCTACTGGATACTTGTTAGGTTTTAGTTTAATTTTCTTAGAGCAGGGTTGCAGCAGCAGGAGCTGTGCTCATCATTGTCCAGTAGCAGCTGCTGCAAGCAAGAGTTCTCACTGAATTTCAGTGCTGTGCTCAAGCACTTTACCTGCATTGTCTCCTTTAAACTTTTCCACCTATGAAAAAGGTAATATTATCCCTAATTTTTCAGGTGAAAACCTCAGGATTCAAAGGCCACACAGCTAGTGAAAGATGAAACCATATTTTTAACATGATGTAAAGATTGCAAGTCTAATTCTTTGCCTCATATTTGCTTTTCATTCTTACTTCAAATATTGTATTGAAAGCCTGTGATGTTCAATCTGAATTGAGCCTCAGGCATGAGACTAGGGTTATGGATACAAAGATGAATGAGATGAAGCCCATGCCGTGGCTTTAGAGGTAAGATGGAGCCCATATCCTCAGGGAGCTCAGTCACGTGGGGGAGCCAGACATGCACGCCCGGAGCAGGACTAGGATAGGGTAACCCTATCACTGATCATCCCGACCAGGGCACTTTTGATGGTGTAAAGTGGAGTGAAGTCACTCAGTTGTGTCTGACTCTGCGACCCCGTGGACTGTATAGCCTACCAGGCTCCTCTGTCCATGGGATTTTCCAGGCAATAGTACTGGAGTGGGTTGCCATTTTGATAGTGTAAGGGGTCACTATTACTAGTTAGTGCCACAACAACAGAGCAGGACTGCCTGGAACAAACCGGACTTAGTCACCCAGCTTCAGAAAAACCTATGGTGTGAAGGGAGGGCCCTGAGCAGCTAGAGGAGGTGATGCCCTAGCTAAACCTAGAGGAGAGTGAGACGTGCTCTTGTCTCATCACCCTTACACCTTTGCTGTTCATCTTCAGATTTCAGCTGAGAATCACTTTTCCCTAGGGCCTTCCCCTCCCTTGAAATCTGAGTCAAGTGTCCCTTACACGACCTCTCAGTTTTGCCTGGTTGGATCTTCTACTAGATGTAAGTCCAGCAAGAACCTATGTGGGTCCAGCACATCTCCCTGAATATAGCTAAGAGTAGATGGCTAACGTTGAGTATAGAAATTCAAAGGCTAGGCAACAGCTTTTGCAGAAATCTATAAAAACAGCAACGTTTATTTTCTCATATATTACCTCATCTAATTAATGAGTGATAATGGTATGTAAAAGCCAAATTGACCACTAACATAATAAGCGATCCATTTGGAATAAGTTTGAAGCCACTGAGAAAGTAACATTGCTAAGAGAAGATCCACCTTTGAAAATGGTATGTACAGTGTTCTTGCCTGGAGAATCCCAGGGACGGCAGAGCCTGGTGGGCTGCCGTCTTGGGGGTTGCACAGAGTCGGACACGACTGAAGCATAGCATGGGACCACATAACCCCCAATATTTTTTAAGTTAACCTCTTACTTCCTTCTCAAAGAAAATGTGACAATTTTATTTTAGTATAGAAAATAAATCCATATAATGTGGATCATCTCTTGCCCTCTCCCACCAAAAAAAAAAAAGCCCCAGATGATCATTCTGATATTCAGTATGCTATATAAGGTTTTTAAGATTGCTAATTAAGAAGCGATAGTTCTTAAACCAGTATTATACATATTAAAATCTGCATGGTTGTAGAAGCTTTAGAGCAGCAGAATTGTATAGCCAGCACTTCATTTTACAGACGACTAAATGGGACAGCTTGCTTAGGATCACACCACTCGGTGGTGGCAGAGGCCGGGGAGAGCAGAAGTGCCTGACAGTGCCACGGTCTGTCCCGCCACACAGCCAACACTGAAGATGGAAAGCCTGAGAGAACCGTTTCTTGGCAGGTGAGCAGTGTCCACCCTTAAAACTTATTAATGTAAACGGTAATCCCATCAGTATGTCAGCTTTATAGGAGAGAGATTTATTATACAGGCCAGCGCCTGGGGTTAGTTCTTGGCACATTGCTATTTTGTGTTACCGTAAAATTTTGGTTTTTAAAAATATTTGGTATTGCTTACATCTTATTTGGCAAATTCCTATTCTTGGTATGATTATTTTTCTTTGGAATGGTACATGCGGTTAGATTGTGGGTTTGCAAAGCCTTTTTCCTAAAAAATGAGATGTTGAAAACTTTCCTTATAATTGTGTCTTGTGGGATTTGGACTTCCTTTTATTAATAGCAACTACTATATATTGAGCACTTACTATGTTCCAAGCGTTGTATTAGGCACTTTGTATGAATCATTTTATTTAGGCTCACAGTAACCTGAGCAAGTAGGTGTTACTATCTTTGTTTTTAGATTTGAAAGTGACTTGCAAAAGGCCATTCAGCTGTGGAGTGAGAGTCAAATCCTGACCAACTGATGCTGGTAGAGCAGACTGCTTCTCAGAATGGAAATCCTCACCTTAAAAAAAAACAAAAAGGTGTGAAAAGACTGGGGTGGAAGGAAGTACATCAAATTACTAACGTTTGTTTCTAGGTGGTGAGAGTATGGGGAATTAAATCTTTTCCTTATTTTCTACAACGTATTTATTTTTCTCATCTTTGGAAGGATTGTGTAGCATTCTGAAATGGCAAACTCAAGATTAGTTACATGAAAATTTTTCTTCCAAAAGATTTGTTGCTGTTTCCAGTTTCATTTAATATACATCATGACAAGCATTATGCCAAGTGTTTTGTCTACAAAGATAAGTCATTGACCCTGGTGCCCAGTTGTTAGGCCGCTGATTCTTCAAGTCCCAGCTCAAGTGCAAGCAAATCAGTTGCTCCCAGTTACTTCTCAGGACCTCTGCTATTATCACCTCAGTTCAAACCCCTGTCACCTCTCACTTACCTTTTTCTCCAAGTCTATTTTCCATGTAACAGGCAGAGTTATCATGAACCTCCTCTTCTCAGACCCTTCCAGTGGTCTTAGGCCAGAATCCAAACTCTGACCATGACCCTAAGGCCCTATGTAACCTAGTCCATGCCTACCTCTGGTCACATTTTCTAGTCTGATTCTTGTTCACTCTGCCCAGCTATGATGATCACTCATTAGGCTCATTCAGAGAAGCCTGTTCACAGCCTTTACACTTGCTGAGCCTTGAAAGCTGTTAGCCCAATTAACTCCTAGCTCTTTTTTTGCACTATTCTGATTTTTGCTTAAATATTATCTCCACAGTACAGCTTTCTCTGATGACCCTTTTGAAACTAGCCTATCTTTTTCTAGAAATGAGTTGACTTCCTACATTCGTGTATAAGTTCTGCAAGGGCTGGGAGATTGTAGTGTTTGCTGTGGCTGTATCCCACTGCCTTAGTAGTGCCTGACATGTCGCTGGTGCTCCATATTTGTTGAATGAATGCACAAATGATGTGTTCTAGGATCAGTGGAAAATTCAGAGTGGCTGGAAGATTCAGGGGAAGGGAAAGAAACTGGAGATAAAAATGTAAAGGCAATTAGGGACCAATCCATGAAAACCCTTGTAATTTATGCTTAGGAGCTGGCCATTACCCTCTGGTCAGAGGAATCCTCCAAGAGATGCTGAGCCTCAATCCCTTGTCTGTGTGAACTGGCCATAGGCATGGAACCTTCAAAGGTGAGATGTGTGGTAAAGTCTGGCCTGCAGTTTCTGGGCATGTTTAGAAAAAGAGAACATGGTTGAACTAAAAAGCAAATCCCACATTGGTCACTGTTAATCATAATTAATAGCGTCTGTGATTTGTATAATCTTTCTTCCAAAGTGTTCCAAGTCTTGAGACATGATCCCTTTGGTCCCCCCAGACCCTGCCACAATAACAGCCTTGGCACGTGACTCACCAGCCTCCCCTGCCATATAATACCCTTCTATTTATCACCTGTCTTACCCTTTCCTTTCCAAGTCAAGTAATTTTTGCCTTGTTTTTTTCTTCTCTTCCTTCCCTTCTCAAACCACAGCCCATATAATTTTCATTGCCCTCTTTAGAACCTGCTTGTGTCTCAGCTCCAACCTTTTTATAGGAAAGGGGAGCAGACCTGAAACAGTGTGGAAGGAGATGTGCATGGTTAATTTACCTCCGTTACATAGTGGCATTTTCCTCTGGGCTGCAGTTCATTTTCCAGCTTTGCAGTCCTCCTGAAGGACAGATCACTAAACACAAAGATGGCTGCTGGTGCTTTAGTCATTAGTGATCTCAGTTCTCATTGAGGTTAGAGTCCCTGCTGCTGCTAAGACACTCCTCATAGCATAAGATTTGTCAGTGTAATTAATAGAATTAAGGTATTGATTTCTGCTGTGCTTCATGTAATGACGCTTGTACTTAGGGAGGAATTTAATATTTATTTAGTGCCTCCTATATGCCAGGCACTGTGTAAGATGCTTAATGTATAATCTCATTTAGACTCATATTTTGATGAGGTTGATACTTTATCCCTATGAGAGAACTGAATTTCAAAGACATTATTTGCCTGCAGTCACATGGTCAGTGTCTGTCCAGAGCCAGAGCCTGTGTCCTTTTACACACTGCACAGCCAGCCCCAACCCTGCTGTAGCACTTGAGAGTGCACCAAGGGTCTTCACAGACATTGTCAATTCAGTCTTCATGACAACCTATAGGACTGGCAGAGTCATCCCCAGCTGACTTGTCACAATGCACCAGCCTGGGGACTTCCTCCAGCCCTACTGCCCTCTGCTTTGGAGTCTGGGGCTTGGGCAGGGACCCGTGCTTGTTGCTGTGCTGGGTGCAGGATTTGAACCCAGCTCTAGAAGAGTTAGATCATTGATGGGCAGTGTATGTGTTGTGGGGGCGGGGTGGTGAACAGACCACAGCCCCAGTGACATCAGTGACAGCAGGGGGGTGGGTTCTCATTCTCTGAGGGAGGCCTGGAAGAGCTGCTGTCCCTTTCCTGCTGGTGAGATTGGAGGCAGGCCTGGCCAAGACCTGGAAACATCAGAGTGAGAGAAGGTTGGACAACCCGGCCATAAGGAACAGGGGAAAGGGCAGAGGTCTGGTGTGAGGAGACCCAGTCCAAGGGCTGCTATTTGGAAGTTGTGGGGCCTTGAGCAAACCACTTCACCACTCTGAGCTCAGATGTCATGGTGTTTATTTTACAGTCATGGTCAGACCTCACCACAGCATGGAACACCACTTTCTCCAAGGCCAAGTGACTGCTAACGTGACGGCTAATCAGCTGGTTATGGTTATCGATCCCAGAACAAGCCTGAGCACTAATGAGAAGAACCTGGACACTCCCTTCTCTTCCATGCTCTTGAGAGAGAGGCTAGGCAAGTTGCTGCCCTTCTCTGGGTCTCAGTCTTCTCATCTGTTAAGGCAAGTTTGCAAATATCACTCATGATTGAGGAGAAAGTCAGCTCTGCGTTCTGTCATGTCCCTGCAATGCTGTGAAAGGAAAAACGCCTCTAGATGAAATTAGAAAGGATGAACTTCATGCCAAAGGACCTAGAAAGACTTCCTGGAGGAGTGTGGTTATGAGCTAGGTCACAAAGCCTGGATGGGGGTCAGCAGGGAAGGATGCAGGGTTTTGATGGACCGCTGGGACAGAGAACCAGGCAGCATCCCATTGCAGGGAGCACTACTGTCTCTTTCCTTCCCGTCTGACTCCATCAGCATCTCCCACATTCACAGCTCCCGCCCTCAATTCTCAATTCCAAGAGGCTGGTAGTTGTGAGACACACTTTTAATAATACCTTTGGAGAGAATTTAAAAAAAGGTCTATGTAAACAAACATTGGTTTTTAGTTGCATTTCAGTTTCAAAGCGATTAAATTAGAGGGAGAGAATGTATCTTAGCATTCAGAAAATACAGAATATGTCACTTCAGAATGAATACTACCAGAAACGTTTGTCTGCAGAGATTGAGACAGATGTTCACATTCTTGTTTTGCCACATACCAACTTTGTTATTCTGGGCAAGTTGCTTCAGTTCCCTAGGCATCAATTCATTTTTAAAATGGTCTATAAATTGCCTGGGCATAGGAGGTGAGCAGTTAAGGTGGTTTGAATTTGAATGTTGATTCATTTCGGAGAGAGATCTATAGAACATATTTTGTCTGAAATCAGAGGTTGCTATATTAAAAAAAAATAACTACATATATTGTGATTTTAGAAGAGCATAACACAGAGCAGTATTTCTCACTGAGGGGTGATTTTACCCCCCCACCCAAATGACATCTGGCAATGTGTAGAGGTGTTTTCGGTTGTTATAACTATGGTTGAGGGGGCTACTGGCATCTAGTATTCAGAGCCTACAGATACTGTTAAACATCCTACATTGCACAGAACAGGCCCCCCAAACAGGATTTTCTAGCCCCAAATGTGCATTGCACAAGAAATCCTGACATAGAGATTAAGAATATGGATTGAGATCTTCCCTGGTGGTGCAGGGGACATGGGTTCAACCCCTGGTTTGGGAAGATTCCACTTGCTGCAAAGCAAGCCCGTGTGCCACACCTACTGAGCCCTCAGACCTAGGGCCTGTGCTCCACAACAAGAGAAGTGCACGCACTGCAACCAAGAGTAGCCCCAGTTGCTGCAACTAGAGAAAGCCCATGTGCAGCAACAAAGACCCAGTGCAGTCAAAAACCAGAAAGAGGATTGTGGAGCCCAACTATCTGGTTTTGAACCCTAGCTCTGCCCCCTGCTAGAGCTTTGTAACCTTGGGT
Organism: Oryx dammah; assembly: GCF_014754425.2. Taxonomy (NCBI): domain Eukaryota; kingdom Metazoa; phylum Chordata; class Mammalia; order Artiodactyla; family Bovidae; genus Oryx; species Oryx dammah. The sequence continues at coordinate 53,497,009 of NW_024070201.1, read as the reverse complement.
CAGTTAACTTGACCTCTGTCATCTGGGAAGGAATATAGTAGGTTTCTACCACAGAGGGTGCTTGTGACAATTTCTAGGACTAAATGTTGGTAGAGCATTTTGAATGGAGACTGCCTTCCACGAGGCAACCAGTGAATGTCCACTCTTTATTTTAAGCAATTGAATAAGCACTAGACTTTGTGAGAATACTGTGACTGGTACCAGGACCTCAGATAAGTTGCTTAACTCCTTGTTCCTCAGTTTCTCCATCTGTTAAAAAAAAAAGTGTTGTGGAGGTCAGATGAAATCATGGATATGACAGCACAAAGGAAACAGTGGAAAGTCTTACAGATACACTTGTATCATCATTGCCTCAACTCCAATAGGAGAATGTTCTAGGGGTGAAGCAATCGAGTCTCCTGGGCCAGGCTGTAACTCAGCAGAAGGGACAGCCAGAGAGAGGAGGTGCTCCGAGCAGCACATTGCGGGCCAGCAGTGGATTGTGCCTTAAGTATATCCTCAGCTGTGGATGCAGGAAGTCGCCTTTATTGCGCTGTTATGTGCAAACTGCACCCCAGCTTCACATACCACTTTTCCCAGAGGAGTGCTTGGAGAATCAGCATACACGCTTGCTCTGCAGGCTCTAAACTCAGAAACAACAGCTCAGATGGAAAGAGTGCCCTGAAAGCCCCTGGCCAGGGGTCTGTTCCTGTTCCTCCTTGGTCATCTGTGGCCCCAGTTTTCTCAGATGAGGAAACTGGATTGCCGGCCTGGACGCCAAGGCTTCCTGAAGTCTTGGCTCTAACCACACAGGATTGAGTCAGGATTATTATCATCCTTAACAATTACATCTGTAAACAGTAACCTAGCAGGGATTGTGTCAAGCAATTCACATAAATAAATTAATACAATTCTCAGAACAATTTTGTGAAACATTGAGTATTATGGCCTTATTGCTGGTGCTATCACTGAGGCTCAAAGACAGTAAGCAACTTGCCCAAGAATGCATAGAGCCAGATCCAGATCTCTCTTGACCAAACACCTTGTAGTATCACAAGCTGGAATGTGCAAGTGAAAGTCACTCAGTTGTGTCCAACTCTTTGTGACCCCATGGACTGTAGCCTGCCAGGCTCCTCTGTCCATGGGGATTCTCCAGGCCAGAATACTGGAGTGGGTAGCCGTTTCCTTCTCCAGGGGATCTTCCCAACCCAGGGATCCGACCCAGGTCTCCCGCATTGCAGACGGATTCTTTACCATCTGAGCCACCAGGGAAGCCCAGCAAACATCAAACACAATGAACAGATATTAAGTGCAAAGAGCCTGGCAAACACCAGGCACTTAATATCTGTTCATTGTGTTTGATGAATGAATACCCAAGGGCAAATCACAAAGTAACTTGTTCCTCATCCACCTCTGACCATCTTTGCCTCTTACCACCTCATCCCTTCTTGCCTGGATTCCTGGTGCCTCCTCTCTCTGGCTGAGACGGTGATACCCTCTTGGCAACAAGTCAAACTGTCTTTTAAGGGAACTTCAGTGACAACCACAGAGACTAGCTTTTCCCAGTACTCCATCTGCTGAGCCTGCTCTGTGCCAAGCACTGAGGGGGACTGGGGACACAGAGCTGAGTCATCCCCAGCACCTGAGGGGAATCTACATCTGTGGATGATGGGTGGGGGTGAGAGTAGAGACTGATGAGAAAAGCAGCTGGTCACTTGCAGAATGATCAAAGCAACCCTTGCAGGGAAAGGCTCAAGGAAGCCTTCCCTGGGGCTGAGGCTGCTTTTGAAATTTGCATACCTGTGCTTGGCACAGACTGGGCCACAGCTGCCTTCTCCCATCAGTCCCCGTTTATCCTTCATTCAGTGTGCTGACACTACACAGTGGAAAGCTTAAGCAGCAGCCTTTCCAGCTGCTCAGAATCCACACTGGGGTAAAAGGGGGTGAGAAACTGCTGCTGAAAACCTACTGTGTGCCAGATAACCTTCATCTACTTTGTTTAATTTAATACATGTAAGTAGTGAGGTAGACATACCCATTGTGGAGTGAGGGAAAAGAGTGTTCAGAGAGATTAGGCAATTTGCTGAAGGTTCCAGAGGAAATTGCTTTGAGGAAATAAAGTAGGTAAGTAGGAGAACTGGCCTCTCCATTTTGGATCCCTGTGCAGGTCCACTCTCATATGGCCTCTGAGCCATGTGTGTTCAGGTGTCTGTCAGGCTGAAGAGTCTGGGTGGGGAGTGAGGATAGCTTAGTTTCTACAGACCCCTGTGGGATCTCTGGTCAAAAGAACTCAGAGGATACCCACCTCCTAGGGAGTGCCCATGCAGACAAGGGCAAGAGCACAAAATGTGGCAAGACATCCCCAGATCCACATCCAAAGGTGGGCATTTTTCTTGGTGGGGCTTTGGATATGGATGAGGGCCCAGGGGAGAGGCTTTGGAGAGAGAGACCTCTCCCCTCTGCCTGGGACTGCCGAAGAGCAGGCCAACAAGCTGCTTTGGGGCCCTCAGTCAGATCTACGGAGCTGAAGTTGTGCTGCAACAACCATGATGAATAGATCTGCAGACATAGGTATGACAAGCTACTGTATCCCCACTCATTAACCCAATCACAGTCACCCCCAACACGCTAACCCTCCACTCATCCATCCTTCAGGCATCCCTTCCTCCTCTCTCCCTCAGGCATTCCTCTACTGTACTCAGTAATTTCTTTCTTTCTTTCAACAAGGGTCTGGGACACTTGTCAGGCATCTCTAGGATTTTGCCAGGATCCAAGAAGCCTTCATCATGGTGCAGAAAACATGAGACCCAAACCTTGACAGATGAGCTGGAACTTTGGCAGGAAGAAGTGGGTTAAAACAAGGAACAGTTCAGATGAAAGGGATGGTGTGAGCAAAGACAGAGAATCTGTAAAATCTGGGAGAAGGGTTAAGCAGTGATCTGTCATCCGCACTGGCAGAGCAGCATTTCCCAAAAATATTTGACCATGGAGCATCTTGTGAGATCAGTGACCTGAAGAATGCCCTTGAGGAAGTTCTTCGGTATCCTGTGTTTGCATGTGTATGTGAGAGAGAGAGGGAGAGAGGGAGGGCGGGCAGGAGGGAGGGAGAGAATATAGTGAGGGTGAAGGCATTTATGCTTGCTCCTAGAGATGGGGATTCGCAGCATCTAGTCAACAGAATACTAGCCCCCAGAGATGCTCTATGGAAACACTGTCCTGCAATTAGCATAGGAAGCTGCACGTGCAGTCTTCCTCAGGAACCACAAGGCACAGTAGTATTTAAAGGGCACCTCACCCCCAAATCCTGCACAAAGACACTTTAACTTTGCTTAACCCTACATGGACCAAACTTATTTCACCACAAATCCATTTGTTTCTGGGGACATCTTTATTTGGGGGACTAGGGGATTGATTTTGTTTTTTAAGTTAGTGTCTGTTTACAGTATGAATACATTTTTCAAACAGAGCAATGGGGTATGCTTTGAAAAGTTCTCCTCCCACCCTTGCTCCCTTGGTCTCGCAAATTCCTCCTTCCAGAGGAAGTGAAGTGTAACTTTTCCTTATTTTCCTAGGAATGGTTAAGAATCTTGCAATACAGTTGACACTGGTTTGATCCCTGGTTTGATCCCTGGTCTGAGAAGATCCCACATGCCTTGGGGTAACTGAGCCCATGTATCACAGCTACTGAGCCCACGTGCCCTAGAACCTGTGTTCCACAACAAGAGAAGCTTGCGTACTGCAACTAGAGAGTAGCCCCCGCTTGCCACGACTAGAGAAAGCCTGGGTGCAGCAACAAAGACCCAGCACAGCCAAAAATAAATAAATGAATTTTAAAAAATATTAAGGGAATTAGCATTTCGTCTGTTGGGTATGTTTTCTCCATTTGTCATTTGTCTTTTTTTTTTTTTTAATGTGGAAACGCTCACTTCTCAGTGAAGTGAAGTTGCATTTGAGTGCTGGCAGGAAAAGGAGTGGGGGTCCTAAGTCAGGTAGATAGTTCTCTTCATTGAGCCCCTACCTTGTTCCAGGCCCTGGGAATCCAGTGGTGAAGGAGACAAGCAGTGATGGCAGTGATGGGCGTTCGGCGTTAGGCAGTGTTCAGCGAGAATGTCACCGGGGCACCTCCGTGGCTCTATCTGATGAATGAGGAGGGACAACCAGGGTCCAGGCTGCAGGGGGAAGGTTCTGAGCAGTGACTCATACAAGTCTAAATCCCAAAGAGTTGGAGGTTTCAGAGGCAGGCTCCTGGAGCGCAGTCTGTCCTTGGGCAGTCTGTCCTCTGGCCCAGTTATGCCTGTGTGGATCTGGGAGCCAAGGAACAGCGTCCAAGGAGTCTCTTCGAGCCGCTGAGTAGACTGAAAGCTGCTCCACTAGGGCCTGCTCTAGGCAGGGATTTCCTCTCTGTGTATAAGGGAAGAAAGTGAGTCTTGGGCCTGAAGTCATCTGGCCAGTGGAGACTCAAACCGAGGTGTGAGTGGTCATGACTGGCCAGGGTGGCAATGAAGTGTGGCTCTCTGGTGGGAAGACAATGCTGACCTCTCCTGGAGGGAAGTCCTCTTCCTGCCTCTCCATAACCCTGTCCCTGTTCACACCTCTCCAGAGACTCAAAGACCAGGTGGTAGGCAGGTAGGGGAGGAAGGACCCTGGAGGGAGATAACAGGAGAGGGGGTTGAGACCAGAACCTTGGGCCTTGAATGTCAGGCTCAGGCAGTTAGAGATTCCTGGAGGTGAAGGGGGCCAGGGAGCCTGGGAACTGCTCCCCTGCCTGGAGCCCCACCCCAGGGCTCCTTGTAGGTGATGACAGGATGACGGCGGGGAGCTGCAGGGAGAGCCAAGAGCTCACAAAGATTCTGCTGTGCTTGGCCAGGGCCTCCGCCAGGGCCTGCTTGCTTGCTCACTTGCTCAGAGGGAAGGATATGATTTAGAAAGGTGATTGCCGGGGGCTCAAGGCCAGGCCTGCTGGCTGCCAGCCGAGCACAGCACCCCCACTCCAAGCTCCCCATCTTGAGGCCTCTTCATTTTCCTATATTTCGGTGCCCCTGGTAGACCCAAGTAGGATTCCACAGCCTTGAGCTGGGGACTTAGGAAACACCAGGGGCCAGGGCTTACCTGCAGACCTGGGGGTGAGGGCTGGGGGTTGAAGTACAGCACCAGCCCAGGGGGCACTTCATGGAGAAAGAAGTGCATGAAGGCTGCCCTTCACTGAGCACCTAGCATATGTCAAGCACTGGGCATTTATAGGTTTCACACTCAACCCTCTCCACAATCCAGCAAGGTAGGTATTATTATCTACATTTAACAGATGAGAAGAGAGTCCTAGAAAGGCTACATGTCTTGCCAGGGTCACATAGTGAATCAGGGGTAGGTAGGGCCAGAATTCTACCTCAGGTTAGTCCTGCCTGTGAATCTAATGTCTCCTTAACCTCTACACTGCTTTGTGCAAAAAATGACCTGGTGTCTCCCATGTGTTTGGCAAAGAGTAAGGAAGGGTGTCCCACAAATGTTGACTTTGTCATGTACTCTCTCTCCTAGAGCTTGTGAAGCTCACAGCAACCCTTCAAGGTCAGTACTGTGTCTCTCAATGTAATGATGCAAGATCAGAGAAATTGAGCAACTTGCTCAAGGTCACACAGCAGGGGTTCAGGAACTTGGGAAAAATTCAAAAGAAGTGGGGTATGGAGTGGAGCAAGCTAGCCCAAGGAATGACAGGGGATTTTCAAGAAGCTCAGGGTACCAACAGGGAGTGTCCCTGGAAATTACAAATTTGAGGGTGAAGTAGTGAGGCTCCCTATGGGCTCTCACCCATTAGAAAAGCGGCACTCTAAGAGCGGGGCTCAGGACACCTGCCTGGCCCTGAGTGTTTCATGTGTGACCTTCAGCAAGGAAAGGCCTTCATCAGGCATGTTTCCTCTTTGTCATAGAGCACAGCTGGACTAGGTCTTTGATTGTTTTTTTTTTTTAAGCAGTGGTAACTTTCTTAAAAATAACCTTAAGCTAAACCTTAATATTTTTTCATCCTTTCAACAAAGTATTGAGACCTTCCAGGTGCCTGGAACATATGGTTCACTGGATTTTCTTCCTGCTTTGAGGCACTCTGACATATGGCAGAAAAATTAAGGGTCCCTACCTCTCCACTCAGGCCAGGAATCAGCCACCTGGGCTGCCAGGAGTCCATGTCCTCATCTGGGAGCCCACCCACCACAGAGCTGACCCGAGAGGCTCAATGTCTATGCTGAAAGGACCCTTAGAGACATTCCCATTCTCACAACTGTCCATTTCACAGATGGGTGTTAAAGGCCCCAAATGTAGTACAGGTCTGAGATCCCTAGTCAAAGAGGCTTTGTGGAAGCAGGCGTGTCTAAGAGGAAAGAGAAGCAGGAAAAAGGCATGGCCTAAGCAAAGCCCTCAAGGAGGGAAAGAAGTCTTGCAGAGGCCAGGCCTTCCCACCCCCTTCCCTCCCCTACCTGGCAGAGCCTTTTGAACATCCCCCGACCATGCTCCACCCCCCACCCCCGTAGTGGCCCCCACCATCCTCTGCCTGGAGCCAGGGTGTCAGCTTGGGTTTGGTGACAGCAGCCTCAAAGGAGGTGTTGGATGGCTGAAGCCCTCCATTGTAGAAACTCTGGCATCTTCCATGAACCCAGCCTCGCCAAGTTGTCCTCCAGCCAAGCTGGAAAGCGGCTGGCTCCTGGGGGAGACCCACTCCAAGCAGGAAACTTGATCCTCTGCAGCCCAGGACCAGCCTATCTCTGGCCACCAGAGCTGGAGCCTTGAAAAGTTTATGGCAACACGGCAAGACCTGTGAGCCCCTTTCAGAATTAGGAAAGGAGACCGCCAGGAGCCCCAGAGCCAAGAGGGGTGGGGAGAATATGGGGCTGACAGGACAGAAACCCAGGTTCTAGCCCCAAGTCTTCACTAATTTGCTGTGTGACTTCAGGTAAACCACCTCCTCTCTCTGGGCCTGAATCTAATAGAGGGGTGGAGTCCAAAAGCTTGCAGATGCACTTATTGACCAAGGTCTCCAGAAAGTCTCTGCAGCATCCCTTTAGGTGAATATCTTACTACTCTGTGCTGGGTGATCAGGGTGCCTGTTGGCTCTGAGCCCCACACCACCTGGCCACCTGCTCCCTCAAGCAGTAGAGGGAGCAGGGGCTGGTGGTTGCTCTCCTGGTCCTCAGCCTCTCTCAGCTCTAGTGGAACATTCCAAATTCAGTGGAAGTACATTCCATTTCCTTCAAGATAAACATATGAAACAAGAACTGTGATAAAGCTTAAGTACAGCCTGGAAATAAGAGTCCTAAATTGACAAAACTGATGTATGAGTAATCTTGTAAAATAAAGCTTTGTTTCATCCCTGATGAGATTTTTTTTACTCTCATACATGCAAACTATGCTATTGTGAATTTACCACTACCCCTTTTTAGAAGGACTGACTGTCCTTTATTGAGATTATGCCTTTCCCATTTTATAGCATTAAAATGTGTTTTAAGATGAAATGATGGTGTGATAGTACATGATAGTTCTACAAGTGAACTTTTTACAAATTCTAACACATAGTCACACTTACACGTATCCAGCTTGATGCATTTCCACTAAGTGAACACACTCCATCACCACCTCCCAGATTAAGAAATAGAACGTTGTGATAATTCTTAAAAAAAAATTTTTTTTACCAAGAAAAATAAAAAGTTGGCAACTTTAGGCTGGTCTCCCCTCTCTTTATTTAAGATTTACTCATCTGTAAGACTTAAAATGTGGCTAGATGACCTCATGTCCTGTGCAGGGTGAGCACCCTGCAGTTCAACCTGAGTCCTTGGAACTGGCGTCTTCAGAGATACACCAACCGGAGGGAAACAGTCCTGGCTTGGGATTCCGCCGCCCAGTCCTGGGGGATTGATAGGGAGGATCTGGACAAATGTCCCTCCGGATGTGGGACGAAGCACTGCTGGCTGCTGGAAGCCAGGGCCAAGAGACAGTGAGGAGGAGTGGCTTTTGGGCAGGCGATGCCGGGGATGAATCATTGCTCCCATTGAGGCTGCTCCTAGCTGCTTTTCATTAGCTGTAACTCTTTCTTCCACCCACTCGCCCCCCGGCCCCGCCCCCGAGACACACAATAATCCCTGGAGGCTCTTTTGTGCACCATCATCACCACCTCCTCTCCCCGCTACTCAATTCCCAAGTCAACCCTCCTAGATGCAGAAAATCATTCTTTACCTCTTTTTCTCTCTTCATTGATATATGAGGAAATCCTGGCACTTTTCTGAAAGGTGAAGGAATTTGATAAAATCATACAGCAGGCTGGGAATCCAGGAAGCTGTATGCGCTCCACTGAGGCAATGCACATTTATCAAGGACTTGACTTGTCCCAAGAACTCAGGCAAGAGTGATTCTAGGAAAGACGATCCCTGTTCAAATAAGTATTATTGTGTTCGATAAGTATGTGCCCAGGCCTCACTAGATGCTGACCACTCAGGCATTCAGCAAACTAAGTATTGAGCAGCTTCTCCGTGTCACTTGGCTGAAGTCACTGTCCTTATAGAGTTCACAGCTTGGTGGGACAAACAGAATATCTACCGTTGAAGCCAGACAACACAGTAATGACAGTGGGCTAAGGGGCGAGGGGACAGGAAGTATCCACAAGGTTGCAGGAACCACAGAAAGTGGCTTCTGGAAGGCGTGGTATTTGAATTTTGCCCTTGACAGATGAATTGCATTCCATTTACTCAGTTCCCCAGAGTCCCCCAGGATGTTCCTCTCCTGCTAGCATTTCAGAGTTGGTCAGTGTCAGACTAAGCCTTGTGTTGAAAACAAACTGCCCTTCGGGCACTAGTGACCTTTGCTTAGGAGCTTTTTGCCATTCACTCAGTTTTTACAGGCTTTAGTTGTACATGCACATAATTTAGAAAATCTATAAGGCTGGTAATAAACAATAGTAGTCCCCCACTCAACGCATACACACAGGCCACTTGGCACTCTGCAGAGGCAATTGCTTTCAATTCTAAAGTTATTTCTTTATATTGCTACTTCTTGATTTATGTTAGTGTTGAGTACCTTTCTCTCCCCACCCACCCCCTCTATCCTTGCTCTCTCCACACCCACATGTCCACTTTGTGTTCCCTGTCACCCTCCCAGTATAACTACCACACAGGTTTGAACAGTATTCACTGTGTGCATTATTAGGCAGTATAAATGGCATTGACAAGTGAGCCATGTAATAGGCAGTGATTACTTTTCCTTTCCTTTCCTGCATGACAATTACAGTTATGTAATCTCCTCTCAATATGTTTAAATGCACTGGATAGTCTACCAATTTCACCTTCTTGAAGGAATCTCTTTCAGAGCCTTCCATCCTGTTCCAGTCAGGATCAGCTACTTTCAACCATACAACCACTGACCTGGGCATTCCTCTGCCTCCACCTTTGTGTTAGCTTCTCCTTCAATGCCATGTCCTCCTTTCTCTTGGTTTGCTCACTCATTGCTGTTGCGGCACGTCCTCCAGTAGCTTCCTGAGAAGATGCGCAGAGAGACCTTACACGACTGTTTTTAACCTTTCTGATCATTTGGCTGGTATAATCTGGGGATGGAGATAATTTCCCTCAGCATTTTGAAGGGACATTTTAGTGTTAAGTACCTTTCTCTTGTCACTGTCTCCCAGTTCTCACCTTGCTATTTAGAAAGCCAATGTCACTATGATTCTTTTCTTTGAAAAAATATTTATTTGGCTGCACCAGGGCAGCCATGTGGGATGTGGATCTTATTTGAGGCACGTGGGATCTTTTCGTTGTGGCATGAGAACTTGGTTGTAGCATCTATTTCCATGACCAGGGATCACACCCTGGCCCCCTTGCATTGGGAGTGCAGAGTCTTAGCCACTGGATCACCAGGGAAGTCCCCATTGTGATACTTCCGCCTTTGTATGAAGCCTGCTTATTTTTTCTTTTACTGGAAGCTTTTGTGACTTCTTTGTTCTCAGGGTTCTGAAATTTTGCTGTCTTGGTGTCAATCTACTTTCATCAGTTGTGCTGAATCCTCAACTGGGCATTTCAATCTGAAATTGATGTATTTCAATACTAGGACATTTTCTCTAATCCCTCTTTCTAGAATTCCTGTTATTCAGATGTTGAGTTCGCTTGACTAGCCCGCAAACTATCATATCTTTTCTGTTTTCCATCTCTTGGCCCTTTTGCTCTATTTTCTCAAATTTATATTCCAATCATTTTTTTAAAGTTTTTTTTTTTTTTGCTTTTGTAATTTTAATTTCCAAGAGTCCTGTTTTTCTTTTCTTTTTTTTTTTCATAGCTTCCTATTCTTGTTCATAGATGCAGTATCTTATCTCTTAAGACATTAATGACAGTTTTCTCTCCTATGTCTTCTTTTTGCATACTCACTGTCTTTTAAGTTCCTTTTTTTGTCCCAATATTTAACTTCACTCTTCTTAGAGGCCTTCCTCAAATATTTACTCATCCCGTACTGTCTTCTTATAATGAAGAATGGGACACTGAAAGACTTGATACATGATGGTCATGACTGGGGCTGTCTACGTGGATCTATTGGGCCATTCCGTGTCTTATCTGTTGAGCTGGTCAAGAGAAAACTCTTCCAGTCTCCTGCCTGGAGGGTCCTCTCCTGGCAGCCAGAGTCTGGGTAGCTGAGTGGGGAAAGTAGGCTAGAGGCCTCAATATTGCATACAAAGTGTTGGCTTTATTCCTGTTGTCACTGTGCTCCCAGAATAGAAATCCTCTGTTACCTCTCCTGAGAATAGACCTTCACTTTTCAACCAGCTGGGGAGAGAGTCTGGAGTCTGACTGCTTCTTAAATAGATTTTCAAACAATTTTCCTGTTTTTAAGCCTCCCCACCCACCCAATTTCCAGAAATACCTGGGACAGCCAATTCCTGGACCATTTGGGGGTTTCACGTGTAAACTGGGCTGCTCTTCAACTTTCTTTATTGCCTGTTTAGGAGTCAGTCAGTTACCATTCTTTGTTGGCTGCATCTGGTTTCCAATATTTTGATTAAATCCCTTTACTGTTGTTTTAGTTGGTTTCAGGAAAGACCACAGTGTGTGTTCAACTTGCTATCTTTATCCCATTTCAATTTTTAAATGAACAGCGACACATTTCAGAGCTGGAATTCTCTACTTCCAATTTACAGAAGTAAATAGAGTGTAACCAGAATATGAAGAGGGCCTGTAGGGGCACTCCCCACCAGTTCTTTACCTGTTACAGTCTCTCCTAGCTTTAAAAGCACAGGTCAAAAGCCACCCCTTGTGATGCCTTCCTCAGTCTCCCAAGCTTATATCTTATTTTACCCAAGTTGGACTTACTGAGTGATAGACATTACAGAAACTTACAGACATCATTCCACTTAATCCTTCATAGGTTATAGCTACAGAGGCTCAGAGAGGTGGATCCACAGACTAAGATCCCACAACTAATGAGTGACAAGACTGAACTCCTGTCTCTACTATCCAGCCTCTCTGACATTATCCTTATCTCAGAGGCTCCTCAAAGAAGGAGCTCACATTCTGGTGAAAAAATGGCGCATGTACTGCAGAGTCAGCCCCAGGCAGAGAAGGGGCACCGAATAGGGGGAAAGAAGTCGAGTGCTGTGCAGTCCAGGGGAAGGAGGGCTTTATCCCAAGTGACTGAATCCCTGTGGGCTTTAGAGAGGAGGTGGCATCTGACCTCATCACCACCACTTCAGCCTGGTTTCTCTCCTTGCCTAGAGGACTGGCAGTGGCAGCAAATAATAATGATGGTGGTGGATCAGTGTGCAAAACGTTTTTACAGAGATCTCTTTGATATCATAGAACTTAGTGGGCGGAAGGTTATTTCCATTTTAGGCGAGAAAAAATGAAGGCACAGAGAAGTTTATCACTAGCTCCTGGTAACCCAGAAGAAAAGTTGGTTTCGGAATTCAAATCCATCCCTTCTAATTCCAGGTTCCCTGCTTCTCCCACCCTCTTCACTCTAGCTTTATCCTGGCCATCAGTTGAGAGGAGCCTTCTCATTCCAAAATATCTCTTCACCAATGTTTCACAATGCGTGGTGTATGGTCCGCTTGCTTTGTTATTACTTTTCTTTTTTAGAGGGGGAGAAAGGGGGGTTCAACTTTTTTAATTCAGCTTTTGTGAAATATAATTTCCATACAATAAAATTCACAAGCTTTAAATGTACAGTTCAATGGGCTTTGACAAATGTGTACAGTTGCATTAAGTCCAATAGAACTTTTTTCATATTTGACTCTTGCTTATTTAAAAAATCTGGTTATTGGCTCCCACCCTAGACCTACCTAATCAATGCGAGACGGGACCCTAGAATCTGCATTTTAACAACTGTCCCCTTGATTCTTGTGCTCACCAAAGAATGAACCGCCCTGGGCCTGCGCTGATGCCAAACGGCGCAGTGGGCAGAGCGGGGACCCTGGAGTTAGCACTGCCCTTCTTGGCTTTGTTTTGGGACCGCCTCATTTTCCTGCCTCGATGTGGGAGAGTCAAGCGAGGATCCGAAGGCCTAAGTGCCGCGGGCACTTTCCACACCTGCCTCCCTCCCCAGGATCCTTGCCGGAATCACCCGCCCAGCCCGGAGATGGAAGGAAACAGCTGGGGGCTCTTTGGTTCCAGGCTGCGGTCGCCTCCCTAATAGGCTGCGGACGCGCCCTGAGGTTGGGGGCTCAGGATCCCCTTTCCGCACGCGCCGGCCCCCCGCCGGGGACCCGAGTGCACGGCGCTCCCCGTCTGCCGGGCAGCCGAGGCCCCCGCCTCCCTGCGACCAGCTTCCAGCAGCCCATAAATATTCCGTGGGTCAGAGCGGGCGGAAACGGACTTTCCAGCGCGCCTTCCGGACCTGGACCATCTCCTCCCCGCGCGAACTGTGCGAGGAGAAGCCTGGACGCGAGTCAGCGCGTTTCCGCCTGGGAAGCCTGAGGACGCATGCGCAGTCCCAGATAGGGTAAATGCTACGGGCGCCCGAGCTCCAGCCCAGCGCTGCCCAAGTGCCGGGCCCTGGCAGCGGAGGCAAACAGACCCATGAGGGAAATCTGCAGGAGGGTTCTGCACTCGACCCAAGGGTCAAGGAAGGCTTCCTGGGGATATTTAAGCTAAGCTCTGAAAGATGAACGCATCCGGGCAGAAGGAACAGAATATGCAAAGGCCGAGAGGGTGGCAGTTGGGGAAATTACAGGTATTTTGTGTTAATAAAGTATTGAGTTCAAGGTGAAATGTCACAGGATGGCTCTGGAGAAAGTGGCAAAGTGTGAAAGTGTTAGCTGCTCGGTCGTTTCCAACTCATTGCGACCCCATGAATGTAGCCTCTGTCTGTGGAAGTAATGCTCCAGGCAAGAATACTGGAGTGGTAGCCATTCCCTTCTCCAGGGGATCTTCCCAACCCGGGGATGGAGCCCAGGTCTCTCACGTTGCAGGCAGAATCTTTACCATCTGAGCCATCCCCTGTGGGGCAGGCACTGTAGCCTTGTAAGCAGGACATGTGTTTTGACCAGTTTATTTGCTTTTAGGAAAGAGCACTCTGGCATGGTGTGGGAGGTGGAATAGAGGGGTGGCAGGACATGAGTGAGGAGACTGTAGACAGAGGTCATGGTGCCTGGGCCAAGGTGGCTGCAGTGGGAATGGAGGAAAGGAGGTGGACTGGAAAACTTCTGAGGGTTAGGGGTAGGCCTCAGTGCTAGACAGGATGATGGGTGGGTGGCCCGCCCTTTCCCAAGCAGGAAGCAAGGGGGAAGATGATGTGTTCCTCCCATGATGTGCCCCTCCTTTGCTATCCATCCAGCTTAGATCTAAGGCCTTATTCAGTGCGTCTCACCCCACCACTTCCAGGAAGCCTTCCCTGCTCCTTTATGGATTTCAGAACATCAGAACTTGTGTTTGGTTATTTGCTGTCTTGCATTGTTGTAGCATTAATTTTGCAGCAGCCTTCAAGGGAGCCCAGCATGGTGGTTAAGATCGCAGAATCCTAGCAGGCCTGCTCTGTGACCTGGAAAAGTCGTTCATTCTCTCCAGCCTTGCTTTCCTCATCCATACATGGGGATAATAATCCTCCCTTGAAGGGTTCTGTATGCCAGGCATGAGGGGTGTGCTCAATGAGTGAGCTTTCTTCCCCTCAACTAAAGCTGGTCAGCCGTGAACCAACCAAAGGTCTCTAAGAGTGTCTCCTAAAACTTCTTTTCTGGAACTTTCAGAAAGAAGTCACAGAGTGGGTTAGCAGAATGATTTTAAGGGTGGGATTGGAAGGCACAAGGCTCTGCTTTGGACCTCCCAAAAGGCAGATCAGGGCCCTTTTACCCACCTTGGACTGCAGGGGTGGGTAAGAGAGCTCCTGGAGTCCCCACTGTTGCTCCTTCAGTCATCCAGTTTCCAGTGGAGTTCCATAGCTTCCAGAAAGCCCTGAGCACTGCAGGATTAGCGGTACTCTTTCCCAGGCTGCCATGAGCTCCTCCTCCAGCTTGTGAATCTGGTTTCCGCCTATAGCCATCCTCATGGGGAAGCAAAAGTACCCCCTCCTTCAGACCTCTAGAGGCCAGACCTGGGCCTAGTCCCCCAGGAGGACTTGGAGTCTCATGGGATTAGGCCAGGGGTTCCTTGGGAGGCAGAGGCACCTGGAACACAAGCCCCGAGCTGCAGTTCCAAGAGGACTAACTGGCAAGGGCCTGGCTTGGAATGGCTGCAGCAGGTATCAGGGCATGGGACATGGGCATCTTGGGAACAGCAGGATGAGACATATGTTAGCAGAGCCATGGGGGAGCCCAGCCAAAGGAACCATTACTGTGGTGTTATCACACCCTTCTCTTCTCTTTGCTCCAATGAAAATTAAGCAAGCCACCCATGGTCATGCAGCAGGCTACTGGTGGGAACAAAATGGTAAAGACTTCTTTGTTCAACACATGTAAATTGAGTTACTGAAATGGGGTAAGGCATGGGAAAGATTCTAGTCCAATGACACTGAGTAGATGCTTAATAAATGCTACTTAATCGAACACCAGACCTTTTGTGGGGAAGCAATGGTTCACACCCACACTCTCTTTCCTCAAGGAGCTCAGAGCCTGAGAAGAGCAAGAGGTGAACACAGAAACATTCCTGGTTTATGCAGAAATAAATGGCAGCCCAGGGACTGGCAGGAGTACCCAGAAGAAGATTGGCTTGAATCCCTGCAGTGGGGCAGGCTTGGGGCTCAGTGTTGGACCTCGGATATAAGGTGTGTTAAGGAAGGCTTCACCAAAGAGGTGGCATTTGCATTGGACTTTGACATCTGTGTGGGCTTCACTGATAGCTCAGTTGATAAAGAATCTGCTTTGCAATGCAAGAGACCCTGGTTTGATCCCTGGTTGGGAAGATCCCCTGGAGAAGGGCTAGGCTACCCGCTCCAGTATTCTTGGGCTTCCCTTGTGGCTCAGTGGGTAAAGAATCTACCTGCAAAGCGAGAGACCTGGGTTTGATCCCTGGGTTGGGAAGATCCCCCTGGAGAAGGGAAAGGCTACCTACTCCAGTATTCTGGCCTGGAGAATTTCATGGACTGTATAGTCCAAGGGGTCGAAAAGATTTGGACACAACTGAGCGACTTTCACTTGAAGGCTATACGGGAGTTTTCTAAGCCAAGAAGGCAGAGAAGGATATTTTCTACAAAGGCAAAGTCATGGGGGTTGGGAAAATGTGGAGGGTTTAGGGGGCTGTTGCATGCTTTGCTGTTTAGGAATTGAGGCTGGGGGCTCTGGAATGGTGTAGGGCCTTGAGTGTTAAGCTGAGTGTGCATGGAACCCTAGGGCAATGGGGAGCCATAAAATATTTCTGAGCAAGAGAATGATGTGGTCAGAATCCACTAGAGAAGGAAATGTATTTGGTAAGCCACCTGGAGAGGCCCAGGGGAGAGGGAACCAGGGAAGAGGCCCCAGTAGGAACCCTTGCATAGGCTTCAGTCCCTGGGGACTTAAGGTTGGAGCCAGTCTCCTGGGAATGGTGACCTCTTCCCAGCTCGACAGTAGGTGGCGCTGCCTCCCTGTGCATCCAGCCTTGTGGGCAGCGCTACCTGCCCCTCACCTGGGCAGGGAGACCCCCAGTCCTGCTTGGGCCCTATCTCTGTTGATGAGGTGCTGAGAAAGGTTGGGTTGGGGTGTATGTGTGTGGGGCAGGGATGGGTGGCTTTACTCCCTGGGGTGAGTGGGCTTTACTCCCCCTCTTCCAAGAGCAAAGAGGGCCACTTTCTTTGCTTTACAGAATTGCAGAATGTGTAAGGTACCTAAGGTCCAGAGAGGGAGCAGCTTGCTCGAGTTGCTAAGTGGGTTAGTATCTCAGGGGTGCTCCTGAGTGCCTGATGTGGGGAGATCTGCTGTGCCTTCCTCCTCCTGAGTCCCTCTTCCAGTTTGCCTCTGCCTCGCCATCCACACTGCCTCTTTTCCGCTCAGTCCTCACCCATCTGCCTGGCCTGGACCTTTGTCCCCATCTCCTCGCAGGCCCCTGCAGGGTGGTCTCTTCCATGCTTGCCTGTGCCTCTCCCCACCCTACCGTGCCCCCACTCAAGCCAAGGATTTTTCTCATATACAGATCTGACCTTCATCCTCCCTGCTGAAGCACTTCCCTGCCCCACCAACCCTGGGGGATGCTCCTGAGCCTGGAATTCAGGCCCTGGAACAAGGCCCATGTCTCTCTCACAGACCTCATCTGCTCTGGGTCCGTCAAGCCGATCCTTCCCTGTCCTCTGTCAGACTCCTATTCAACCTCCATGACCTGGTGGGGCTTCTGAGGTGTGGGAGTTTAGGTACCCGTTCCTGGGCTCCTGAGGCTGTGACTATACTGTATGACTGGGCACCCCTGGGCTTGGCTCCTCTGCTGGGTGCCCTGGAAAACCTCTGGGCGGGGAGTGCCAGCTGGAGCTCAGGGCAGCCTCTCTGGGTGACTGGGTGACCGACAGGAGCACTCAGGGCAGAGCGTTAACCAGGTCAGTACGTGCTGCCATGAGACAGGCACCGTGCTAGGCGCTTTTGCACACTCACAGCCTCTCTGATCCCAACAAACCCCTGGGCAGGTAAGAGGCTGCAGTTATTACCTTGGCTTTGCAGAACAGGAAACAGAAGTGCAGAAGGTGAGTGAGTGAATGGAATGGAGCTCGGCTGGCTGCAGGCAGGGCAAGGTCTCAGCTGAAGGGTAGCAGGAGCCACAAGTACCCAAGGGTCTGAATAAGGCCCGTGTGGGGCGACCAGGGGTACCTGGGGCAGATGGCCCTTAAAAGTGAACTCCCTCCCTGTCTTGGGGCTTGGGAGGCCCTCAGTTGTTCTGAGTCAGGCAAGACCCTGGGGCCTGAGTACCAGATGGTCACATGGCGGCTGTGAGACAGCAAGCAGCGGCCGAGGCCCGGGAAGAGGCTGACCTGGTGATCTGGGGAGGGGCAGGCCCTGCTGAGCAGGTGGGTGGCTCATGGTCTGAGATCAGAACAGGCCCAAATACCAAGACTTTCCAAGGAGCCCTGTGGTGAGTGGGCCAGATGCCGGAAACAGCCAGAGGTCAGGCTGCCCCCAGGAACCCGGCCGGTAGGAGTAGGACGTGGTAACGAGCTGCCAGTATTTGCTGCAGAGAATCCCAGGGCTGGGGATGGGTGGAAGGAGGGGCCCACAGAGTGTTTTGCGCTTCTGGGTCACAGTACAATGATGGGTGTGTCCTCCGCTTGCTGTGTGACCTTGGCCTGGTCTAGGTGCCAGTGAGGAAAATTCTAGCCCGTAGTCCACCTTGGGACCCCTGTGTCTGGTGCCCGGTTTTGAAGCCACGCACAAGTCAGAGATAGAAGGGCCCTTGGTGTCGAAACCTGAGCCCTGTGTTGTCTGAGGGAGAAACTGACGCACAGAGCGGGACTGCACCTGCCCAGTCCCACAACAAGCCAGGCCCAGGACCCAGGTCTCCTGACTCCCAGGCTGACTTGGTGATGACTCTAGCACGTTCCCTCCTGTTCTTCTAAGACTTGTGCTCAGATTCTTTGGGGGGAACATTCTGGGGTCACTTAAGGTTGCCCCTATAGCTGGACTTACCCTTACCCTCTAGGAGGTAGTGTCCAGAGTGCTTTGCTGGCCTAAATCCACTCTGAGCAGTGCTGGAGAACTTCCTTGGGTCTACCCCTGCCCACCCTAGCTGCAACCAGGCTGCTTGGGGATGTGTGGAGGCAGGGCATTGTGTGGAGTTGCTGGTGAGGAGGAGGGTGTCTGCCTAGTGGTGACGCCCAGCTCAGCCTGATGCATGCCCACCCAGTGGCATCACTCGGCTTGGTGAGGTCATCCTCTCTTGGGGAGGCCTGCTCCTGGGGCCTCCCATTGGGTCCTAGTCAGGTCTTCTCCCGGACTCAGCCAAGGGGCCCAGCCACTTCTAGCAGGCAGCTCTTCCCGTGGATCATCAGCCTCAGGATAGGGCACCTCTTCCAGCCATCTGATTCTAGATTACAGGGTTTCTGGTGGAGAATCCCTGCTGGTTTCCTGGTGAGAAAAGTCATCCCAGATCAGCCCCTGGGATGGTGCCGCCAGCTCGCCTTGGGGGACTCATGGGGAAAAGCGTCTCCCTTCCCCAAGCGGGGCAATCAGGCGAGTCTCAGCATGCTCCAGAGCCTCTGCCCCTGGCCCCCTGGCTCTTCCTCAGGCCCTGCCCCATCCCTGAAGCATCCTCTCCCTTCCTGGGGAAGGGTGCTCGCCCTGATGGTCAGGGGGAGAGGGGACAAGCCTCTTCTGAGCTCCCGCTGGTGCTTGGTGTGCCTGCCTTCCCTGGGCAGTCTTCATAGTCACTCTGAGTGGTGTGGGTGTCACTCCTCCGATGGCCAGCTGAGACCCCAAATTTCCAAGTCACTCAGTGGGGGAACCAGGACTTGAATGTGAGTCTTTCTAAACCTTGTGTAGATTCAGAAGCTGTCCCAGGACTTCCCTGGTGGTCCAGTGGCTGAGACTCTACGCTCCCAATGTGGGGCCCCCAAGTTCCATACCTGGTCAGGAAATTGGATCCTGTATGCTGCAGCTGGGGAGTCCAGTAGCACGTCACAACTAATGGACCCTGCATGCCGCAGCTGGAACCTAGCACAGCCAAATAAATACCTTTTTTTTTTTAAAAAAAAAAAAGCTGTCCCCATTCATGTACAGGGAAAGACCATGATTGCTTCTTCTTAAAATGATTGTGACTGGTGAGAATAACCATTCCCTGGTGGCTCAGAAGGTAAAGAATCTGCCTGCAGTGCAGGAGACCCAGGTTCGATCCCTGGGCTGGGAAGATGCCCTGGTGAAAGAAATGGCTACCTATTCCAGTATTCTTGCCTGGAGGATTCCATGGACAGAGGGGTCTGGTGGGCTATAGTCCATGGGGTTGCAGAGAGTCTGATATGCCTTTTGTGACCCCATGGACCACGTAGCATGGGCCTAAGAAGTGTTTGTTGTGGGAAGGAGTGAGTGAATGAACTAAGTCTCAAGGACAGGCAGCTAGATGAGGGCACCTGCCCCTATTGGTGTTCAGTCCCAGCCCAGGGAAGGAGCTGCCCCTTGGGGCCCTGAGCGCAGAGCCACATTTGTCCCTGGCAACTGGTTGGAGTGTCATTTCCTCTCCACTTTCCCCTCATTGAGGGGTAAGCAATGCCAGTATGAGGAGGGGGAGAGAACCAGGGTTGGGTGGGCACTGAATTAGCAGTGGGGTGTCCCCTCTGGGCTCCTGTGTCTCATCCTCCCACGTGGCTCTCCTATCTCTGTGCTCCCCGCTCTGCTGGGAACACGCCCCTGGGGGCCCCTCTTCTCCCACAGTCTCCACCTGCTCCCGGAAGCCACTTCGTACCCCAGCCTGGACTGGGCTTCACTCCCAGCTCTCCAGCCTTATGACCTGTTGTCACAATTCCATGCTGTCATTGACTAGTAATGTGGTTGTTTGCCCATCAGACCAGGAGTTCCCTGAGGGCAGGGCTTGTCTGATTCCTCTCTGAGTCTGCAGCTCCCGTGACACAGCCAAGAAGGAAGGTTGTTGGATGGGTGAATAAATGAATGAACGAACAAATAAATGTATGAAAGAATTAGAAAGGTCAAATATCCCCAGCTGGCAAATTTGGGGCCTCATTCTACCAAGAGGCACCTGAAGATGTTGGGTAGAGCCCTGTTCCACTCCAGCTTTAAGTCTCGCATCTGTCCACTGAGGTGACGGGATCCTCCAGCAGCCCCTCAGAAACTGGGAGTGAGGCGCATGCCCAGCGTGACGCTGCCCCCGAGCCCCTGCCCTGTTCTTGTCCCTTCAGCCCTGAGCCCCACGAGGCCAGGGTGTGAGAAGGGCCTACCAAGCTGCTTTAACCCCATGCTGCCTCACATCATCTCATCTCAGAACTGCTCCATCTCAGCTCTGATCTTTCTGCCCTGAGCAAGCCTGCTTGGCCAGCGGACCCAGTGACATCAGCCAAGACTTTGCTGGGGGCAGGTCTTGGAATCCACTCCCAGGGTTGGATGGTTCTGCAGTGCTCTGCAGGTCACCAAGCCTGCGTCCCTCCTCACAGCCTGGGGGCCAGCCTCTCAGTGAGGAACCTGGGACCTGCAGAGGGAGGGGTCAGGTGACCCCTTAGCACTGAGTGATCAGAGACCCAGCTGCGAATCTGAAATCAAGTCCAAACTGGTTAACTTGAACTCCAAACTGGTTAACTTGAACTTCAAACTGGTTAACTTGAACCTCCTGTTCTGCCTGAAGGTATGAATTTGGGCAAGTGGATGACTTCCTCTGGGCCTCGTTTCTTTATCTGTTTCAAGAAGATAACTATTGCCTAGTATTCCTGAAGGTGCTTGTAAAGATGGAGCAGCTATTTGTGGGGAAAAAACTCTAGACCAGGAGCCAGGCCTGGCTCTGTCTCTCTCTGGACCTCAGCAACATGTCTGTACAAACAGGACCCTGACTATGTCCTGTTCCTCCCCGTTCTCCTCTCTCTCTCAGCCTCACACAGAGGGTGGTGAATACAGCAGCATCCTGTGTCCTGGTCGCTTTTCAGGCCTGGGCTGGGTGGTAGGCATCACAGCCTGAGAGATCTTAAAGTTCTCCAAGGGGGAACACAGATATCCATTAGTCCATCCATCCATCCAGCAAATATTTACCAGCAGGGTCACTGTCCCAAGCCTAGGCTATACTATGATGGCAGAGTAGACCCCCACTGGGTCCCTGCCCTCAAAGACCCACAGACCATCTCCCAGCTGTCCCCATATCTCTGTCACTAGCCTGGACTTTATTCTCAAGTATGGATTCTTATTCTCTCACCTGATGGGAAGAGCCAACTCATTGGAAAAGACCCTGATGCTGGGAAAGATTGAAAGTAAAAGAAAAAGAGGGCAGCAGAGAATGAGATGGTTAGACAGCATCACCGACTCAATGGACAGGAACTTGAGCAAACTCTGGGAGATAGTGGAGGACAGGAAAGCCCTGTGTGCTGCAGTCTATGGGGTCGCAAATCATCAGACACAACTTAGCGACTGAACAATGGGTTCTTATATCTCACAGATGCCTGAACTTCACTCCTTGGGTGCCCCCAGGCTCCTCAAATCAGACCACTTGAGCATCATTAGCTCCACACTTTTCTCTTCCAGTTTTCCCAGGTCAGTAAATGACCCCTAAAATGTCAGCATCTTTCCAGACTCCTCTCTGTCTTCCACTTGCCTCTGACACCCAAACAAGCAAGAAGTAAACTCTGAGGCTTGTTGTTGTTGTTCAGCCACTTAGTCGTGTCTGACTCTTTGCAACCCCATGGACTACAGCATGCAGGCTTCCCTGTCCTTACCATCTCCTGGAGCTTGCTCAGACTCACACCCATTGAGTCAATGATGCCATCCAACCATCTCGCCCTCTGTCATCCCCTTCTCCCCCTGCCTTCAGTTTTTCCCAGCATCAGGGTCTTTTCTAATGAGTCAGTTCTTCGCATCAGGTGACCAAAGTATTGGAGCTTCAGCTTCAACGTCAGTCCTTCCAGTGAATATTCATGGTCAATTTCCTTTAGGATTGACTGGTTTGACTGCCTTGCTGACCAAGGGACTCTCAAGAGTCTTCTCCAACATCACAGTTCAAAAGCATCAGTTCTTCAGTGCTCAGCCTTCTTTATGGTCCAACTCTCGCATTCATACATGACTACTGGAAAAGCCATAGCTTTGACTAGACGGACGTTTGTTGACAAAGTAATGTCTCTGCTTTTTAATACACTGTTTGTCATAGTTTTTCTGAGGATATCACCTTCAGATATGTTTCTGCTTTTTCCAGTTTTCTCTGTCTCCACCAGCACTACCCTCTTTGAACCCTCATCACTCAGGTCCAATGACCTGACTGGTCTCTCTCACCCGTCTTCCACGCGGCAGTGGGATATCTTTCCACAATGCGCACCTGACCTTGTCTCTCTCTGCTGAAAACTCTTCCAGGTTCCCAGTGCCTGTAGACTAAAGCCATGTGCTATGGATCTGTGTCCCGCTGTGCCCACCTTTCCAGGCTCGTCTTGTGCCCCTCAGTCATCTACGCCCAGTTTTCTTTCAACTCCTCAAACTCCTGCCTCGGTCTTTGCTTGGGCTGTCATCTTTGTCTGGAAGAATATGACTTTCTGCTCCCTCGATCCACCCCTCCAGGCATCCACTACTGGCCACCTTCCACCCTCCATCAGCTCTCAGTTTAAACGTCGCTTTCCTGAAGCCGTCTTACCTGCCCTTTCGAATCCAGTTAGTTTCCGTGTATACTCTCCAACTCCCTCCTCTCTTCCCTCTGTCAAGATCATTTTACTTCTCCATTTCTTCCCTGCCTTCTCTCTGGTGCTCGGTCAGTCCATTCGTGTCTGACTCTGTGACGCTATGGACTGTAGTCCGCCAGGCTCCTCTGTTCATGGAGATTCTCCAGGCAAGAATATCTAGAGTGGGTTGTCATGCCCTCCTCCAGGGGGTCTTCTCGACCCAGGGATTGAACCTGAGCCTCCTGGGTCTCCTGCACTGCAGGTGGATTCTTTAACCACTGAGCCACCTGGGAAGTCCTCCTTCTCTACCCATCTTCATTAAGCACCTTCTACATACGAGGCTTAGAAATACACAAGAATAAGATTGGTCCTTACCCTTTTGGAGCTTAGAGTCCAGTGAGAGGCTTAATTAGACAAAGAACGCCCTGTAAATAATGACACACTGGGACAGGCATTTATCATGTCTCAGCAGCATCTGTCATGGGTTGGCTTCCATGAGAAGCATTCTCTGAGATGGAGACAGGCTCGCAAGGTGTTTATTAGGTGTGCTCTTGGAACCACCTGCTATGGATGGGAAGGAGGAAGCAGGGTTGGGCAGAGGGAGAAGGTGGCCTCGGCCAGACCCACAGGGAGCTCTGGAACTGGGACTGCCTCAGACTTGGCCCAGTAGTGGTGGGGAGCTGGGCCCTCCCTCCTGCAAGTTGGTCCATCCTTGACAAAGGCTTCCCCTAGAAGGGGGAGCGATCCTTGTAAGCAGAGCCGTCCAGTCCTCGGGAAGGGCTGACACAGCATTCCCACCACTTCATTCCATAAGAAGGTCCTGGCCGGCCCAGCACAGTACATGGGAGGTACATGTCACCCATGTGTAACGCATGGGGAAACTGAGGCTTGCAGAGGTTCCAAGATTTGCTTTTGTGGTTGCTCTGTGATGGCATGGCTTCTCAGTCTCAGCTCGTCCATCTGCCCCCAACCTTTCTTTCTGCCCTTGGTACCAGCTGTATCCTTGGGGAGCCATGGGGGCAGCAGAGTACCAGTGGGTCTGAGGGGGTGCCACCTAATTCAATGATCCAGTGCAGGGGCCGTGAATGGCTGATCCCTCTGCCAGGTGACCTCACTTGGAGCTTAGAGGGACGCTGCAGAAGCCACTTCTGGGGGACCCAAGAGGGAGGGGATGATCTCACACCTCCTGCTGGTGTTTCACAGCCTCAGGAGTGTCCTCACTTGGCCCTTGGTTCCATTCCTGGTCCCCCAACGCCCTTCAGAGGCACAGCCTGGGTACCGGCAGAGAGCCAGCAGGTGATGTAAGTCATGTGTTTTAGTGGAAAGACAGGTGAGGCAGAGCTGGGCCCTGCCATTCCCAGGATCATGGGTTAGACAGGATAAACAGCAAAGCAAAACAAGCAAAACAAAACGCCCAACTCCCCAGCCATCTGGAAGTATTTGTAAATGCTTTACCTGTGCTCTGTATACACTGCGGGCAGTTCTCACAATGCTGTGAAGATGTACAATTTATTATCCCATTTGAAAGATGAAGAAACTGAGGCTTGGGGAGCTGCAGTGACTTGCACGGTGGTATCCAATTAATAAATGGTGGACAGAAGGAACATAGATGAGAGGAAGAGAATTCAGAATGGAGAGTCAGAGGGGGAGCCACCACACTTTCCTGGAGCTCTGGCAGCCTCCCAGGAGGGTGGAGCGGAAGCCCCTCCAAGCGCAGGCCTGGCCAGTTCCTCTTGAGTCCATGCCTGGAGGTGAGTTGAAGTGGGACAGGTTCAAGCTGCCTCAGCCATGGAGCCCTGGATGAATCTTGTCTGAATCTTCCTTCTGCTTCTGCTGAGCTCTGGAAAGAAGGAAGAGAATAAATGGAAGTAGACGCCCTCCCCTGACAACACAGTCATTAGCCACAGAACAAGAGAAGTTCCATCCTGGGTGAGGAGGCTGGGGGCCTGATTTCCTACCTTCCAACCCCTTGTAGAGATTCTCCAGCTAAGGCTAGATGTAGGGGTCAAGGATTTACTATTAAGAAGCCTGTTCTTGGGATTTCCTTGGTGGTGTGGTGGATAAGAATCCGCCTGCTGATGCAGGGGACATGGGTTTGATCCCTGGTCTGGGAAGATGCCACAAGCTGCGCAGCGACTAAACCTGTGTGCTACAACTACTGAGCCTGCACACCTAGAGCCTGTGGTCCACAAGAGACGCCAACACGATGAGCAGCCATGCACTGCAACAGAGAGCAGTCCTTGCTCTCTACAGCTAGAGTAAGCCCACGAAAAGCACTGAAGACCCAGTGCAGTAAAAAAGAATAAATAAATAAGACTTGCCAGAGCAATTTGGCTGTGGTCCTCACTTGGCAGCTCTAGGACTGTGTTCACATCTGCTTTATCTCGTGTGCACTTGATGTGTGCGTGCCCATGTGAAGGCTTATAATCAGTGGTCTCACCCAATCCAAACCGGGGCCCAGTGGGAGAGAGCTGATCACTCCCATTGCTCTGATGGGGAGACTGAGGTCCAAAGACATGCAGGGCCTTACCCAGATCTCCTAAAGTTCTCTCGACTTTTCCTAATTACTGCCCCAAATCATAACTCCCATCTCATATAATCCCCAAATTAGGAAGCAAATATCAGTGGGAAAGAGACTCTGGTTTGACTTTATTTTTATTGGGGAGAGATTTTGGCTGGACCTGCCAACCCTCACTCTTCCTATCTGTAAATCAGTGTTAATACTAGGAGTAGTGCTAATATTGGAGAAGGCAATGGCACCCCACTCCAGTACTCTTGCCTGGAAAATCCCATGGATGGAGGAGCCTGGTAGGCTGCAGTCCATGGGGTCGCTAAGAGTCAGACACGATTGAGAGACTTCACTTTCACTTTTCATTTTCATGCATTGGAGAAGGAAATAGCAACCCACTCCAGTATTCTTGCCTGGAGAATCCCAGGGATGGGGGAGCCTGGTGGGCTGCCGTCTATGGGGTCACACAGAGTCAGACACGACTGAAGCGACTTAGCAGCAGCAGCAGTGCTAATATACAAACTCTGCTTTTCTGGACGCTGTGTGGCTCAGGGGTCAGCATAGGCTGAGGGCTTGGTGCACAGGGGCTGGGGTTGGGAGATGGCTGTGGAGGGAGTCCTGTGCCCCAGGTTGGTTGGTATTTCAAGGTGGGCAAGGGAAGGAGCAGGCAGACAAGGACATCCCACCCCTTTTAGGGCCTGTGCCCCTTGCCTCTTCACGAGAGGGTCCTTGGCAGGGCCTGGGTCCCCTGTGGGTGTGTGGTATGCACACTTGCATTCACACGTGGGTGTGCTGCTTCTTCCCGCAGACCAGGGCCCCCAGGCCATGTCTCTCCTTCAGATTGGGGCCCAACCCAGGTAGGTTATGTTCATGGTGCCTGATTGCTTAATGAGCTTGGCATCAGGGTATGAATAATTGCACCATAAAGTATGCAAATCTAAGCATAACAATACCACGCTGCAAAACTCACATTCTCTCAGCTCTCCGGTGCCCTGCTCCTGGGACAGAACTTCCGTGGGAACCACTCCATACAGCTTCCTCCTACTTTTCTCAAGTTATAACTACAATGTGTACCTTGGCCTCACCGATTACAGTAACATGAAGGGTTCTCTGCCCCCATCCCATCCGAGTCTCACAACCATAATGGGAGAACATCTGTGGAGCACTAAGTATGCCAGGCAAGGTTCTAATCATTTTACAGATATATTCATTTCATCACCCTAATGACCCCATGGGATAAACACTGGATCTCACAGATGAAGAAGCTGAGTTCAGAGGGATTTCATAACTTCCCTAAGGTCACACAGCTGCTAAAGTGAGAATTCAGGAAACTTGGCAGGATGGGAAACTGAGGCACAGAAGGGCAAGAAAGACTTGTCCAACCTCTTGTTGTCATTTGGGGTTTACCGAGGTCTCTGGGGAACTCTTCAGCCAACTTTGGGTTCTGCGAGGGCCCAAGTGTCACCAGGCGTGTGCCTTTGTGGCCAAGCGTGTGTGTATTGGAGGTGTGGACCAGGGCCTCATTCTGGGAAAGTCAGGGGACGCAGCCAAAGCAAAGAACTATTTTAAGGCCTCCCCTGCCCGCCCTGCTCCTCTCACAGCCCCTCTGCTGAGCCAGGCTGCAGCGGCCTGGGGCCCAGGCCAAGCGTGGAGAGTTCTGTTCCGAGAGCAGAGGGAAGTCTTGGCTCCAGAACATTCACACTCAATGAATTACTTCAACGCTAGATTAGACTTGCAGGCTCGGAGCAAAGTGATAATAGGGCCCAATTAAATTAATTTATTTGGACTCTATGCTTCGGGCCCCTCCCTCGATGGTGGGGCAGGCCTGACCCACCACACCTTGACCCCTGGGAATTCTGAAAGGCAGCAGTGAGCTGGGTGTGGGGGCTTGCTCCTTCCTTGGTGGGAAAGCAGAGCTGCAGAGGGAGAGGTCAGGATTGTTGTTTTGTTTTCAGCCTGATGTGCAAGTTGGGAGAAAATGACCCTTATTAAACAAAGACTTTAGGAAACAAATTCCTGGTTAGGGATGGTAAGGACTGGCAGATCTGGCTAAGGCCCGATTCCCAAGGTCTGGGTGGGTGGGGGGCTTGAAGGGGTCACTTGGGGAGGTCCTCACCCATGGCGAAGCCTCTGTCCCTCACGATCCCAGGCAAGGGGACATGTGGCTCTTTGTGGTGAGTGGGTGGGTGCAAAAGAGACCTGGGTATCTGGGCCGCTGTCTGGGCTCTGCCTGCAGCTTGCTGTGTGAAGGATGTATTTGAACCCCTCTGGGCTGAGGGTGAAGCCCATTTCCTTAACAGGCTCCTAGAGCCCTCCCCCGATCCAGCCCCTGCCCTGCCCTGCCCTCCTCCTTCTGTTCCACCTACTCCCACCAGTCACTGGAGATGCTCTGTATCTGCCCATAGTTCCTGACGGCGAGCTTTGCCTGCACCCCTGTTCCCATCTCCCTGGGCCTTTGCCCTTGTGGTTTCCTGGTTCAGGCTGTCCTTCTTCCCTAGTTTCCCTAGAGAGCACCTGATCCTTGCCCCATCCCTACCCTTAACACCCTAAGTGCAATCCCCTGTCTCTCCAGAAAATGGGGCACAGGGCAGATTTGACCTCCCCCACCTTTCTATGCCCCCAGGGCCAGGACAGAACCTGGTGCCGAGGCAGTGCCAAAGAAGTTTCTATTGTGTCGAGTGTCGCCCACAGCGCTAATACTGTGACCCTGTCAAGGCCCCAGACCAGGCCCGGGTGATCATTCAGCTGCACAGGCCACACTGGGTGAAGAACCAGGTGCCTCGTTCATGACTCAGCTCAGCCACTGACCTGAGACCAGTTACTTCCTTCCCTTTGGTTTCCTATTCTGCAGAGTGTGGCACTCGGTGCCCTGTACCTGGGGAAACTGCTCGGGGATTCCAGCAGTTTCTGACGTAGGTCTGGCTGCAGAGAGTAGAGGCCGGTGCTGATGCTATGTGGTGAGGGGTGGCAGAGGTGGGCCCTGGGGCTCAGCCCCAGCCTGCAGGCTGCGCGAGGGGTTTCCCAGGAACTGGGCCTCCTTGCTGCCTTCTCCTGGGCAGGCAGGGCTCTTTCTACAGATCTTTATCAAATGCTCAGTGTGCTGGGTCCCTGCTGCCACTTCTGCCAGGGGTACTTCACTTTGGGGTCCTGGCTGCCCTCTGCAGGACTGGGAACTTCAGGCAGGCCTGCATGGCTCTGAGCCCCAGAGAGACCCCCGAAGAGTCTAGGGGTATGGAGTCAACTTCCCCCTCTCCCTCAATTTGACCCTCTGTTTTTTGAATCCAGATAAGGAAGCATGAACATCACCTAAGAAATGTGGGAGTCCTCGCAAGACAGGAAATGGCCTGGTCAGATTGGGGCTCAGGCAATAAACTTGCCTTAAGATTCCTACACGTGGGGTCCCTTTGGGCAGGCCCTGCCTCCCCCACCCCCCAGCCCCGTGTGGAAAGTATGCTTTATCTCCATCAGACTTTCCAACAAGCCGTTGACTCTGTAGGGCCATGGGGCCAACCACGGAAAAACTCACCCTCCCCACCTCCGTCCAAAAACACTGGACCTTTTCGGGGTTATAAATTTATGGCAGAAGCGGAGGGCCAGCGCTTGCTACAGGCAGCCTTTGAATCTCAGCCCCACACTCAGAGCCCACCAGGGTCCTTTCCTCCAGCCAGCAGGAGCAGGCTCTTGGCTGGGAAAACGAAAGGCATCCTTGAGGAGGCAGGAGGCTTTGTAACCCCCCTGACCCCCGGCTCACCCCTCCAAGGCCCCAGAGGCAGGCCTCGCTGGCTGAGCTGCGGGAAAGGCTGACTTGCAGGAAGCCTGGGGGCCAGCTCCGGCCCTGTGCTGCCACAGGCCTCCTCTTCACATTTCTCTGATCAGGACTGCCTTCTCTGGGCCTCAGTTTCTTTTTCTGTAGCAATCAGAGGTTAGATAAAGCCATCTACAAGTTTTATTAGGGGTCTCATGTTCCACTGCAATTCACATTCCTTTCTGAACTCCCTCTTCTGCCAGTGTTGGGGTCTAGAGAGTTGCTGGGGGCCTGTTGGTGTGCGTATGGGAGGGTGGGGACAGGGAAGCGCACTGGGGAGCCCCAAAACTAGGTCACTCAGCTGGAGACAAAAGGCAGGAAAGAGTTTTCACAGTGAGGGAGAGTTTTGTTGAGGATGGAATTGCTGATGCATTTATATATTGATTAGGTAAACATGGAGTGAGTACCTACTTTATGTCAGAAAACATACTAGATGAAGATGATGATGCTGTGTGTAAAACAGAGACGAAGAAAGACATAACCCTGAGAAAAGAAGTCTTCAAACCAGTGTGGAGGGAAGGCATTCCCGGCAGAAGAGGCTCTAGGCAAGGCAGTGACTCATGAAAAGGCATCGTGGGTTTGGACAGGAGTGCAAAGTTCTGTGTTGCTGAATGGAGAAAGTGGTGACTGCTTCCTGATGTAAATGGCTCTGGAACCAAAGAGACCTGGGATCAAATCCTAGCACTGCTCTTCCTAGCTGTAGGACTCTGAGGGTTGCTGAGTTGTCTGCACCTCAGAGTTTGTTAGAGAATGGGATATAACTCTAACATCTGGGAACTGTGAGAATTAAATAAAAGAAGGTCAGTAAACACCCCACCTGGGTTCTGGCAGAGGTTGGCGCAGAGGTACCCAGTGGGTACACCACCAATAACAGAGCTTTCTATTTGCCAAAGTCTTCTTACTATGGGAGCAGATGCCAGATAGGGGTTTATCAGTCAAGGAGGCTGTGGGAAGAGAGCTTGAACCAGACATCTCTGCTGTCTTCTAGTTCTTGGGTCTGGTATTCCACCAAACACACAGGGCCACCTAACCCAGCATCCTTGTAGAGGTTTGGAACTGGCATCTCGGTCCCCCGAGTCTGCTCTTCTCCAGCTTCCAGAATTCTCACCTCCCTAGTCACCTCCTCTGGTCACACAGTTCCACACTGATCACTGCTCTCTAGGAATCACGTCAGTGTGGATTAGATTGAGAAAATCACCTCCTTGGACTCGGACACAATCTCTATTGATATGGCCAAAGAAGTCAATGGCTGGCCACTTGCCTTTTACTCAGTGGCAGCAGGGAGACCCACCCACTTAGGCTAGAAGCTCTCAGACATTCTCAAGATTTGTAGAAGCACAGAGCATTCCAGGAAGTGATAAATCCTTGTGGGATGAATGAATGAAGTGTCTGACTTTGGGCTCAGGCCAGCCCCGAGGAGGGAAATCCAGAGAATTTAGAGGGGCACAGAAGGATCCCTGCAGCTGGGGGCTGTGTTGCAGTCTTTCCCTGGGAGCTCAAAATGCTTCCTGTCTCCTCATTCATCATCACTCCACCCTGCTGGTTGCTGTCTTCACAATACCCCTCTTTAGGGGATGGAATGGCAGGCTAATAGACTCATAGACTCACAGACTGTCAGCACTGAGGGGCCTCTACAAAGGGTCCAGTCCAGCCTTCTCATCATACAGATGGTAAAACCGAGGCTGGATAGGGAGAGGCTGTCAAGGTTTCCTAGAGTCACTCGGTGAGTTGCTGATGGAAGGCGATTCCGCCAGTGGTGAGGACCATGGTGATGTAAGTGCAGGTGGCCCCTGACCTAGGGGAGACAGCTGGCTCACCCTATTTGCAAGGCTTCTGGGTTAACCCTGTTCACCACCACCACCCAAGAGCCATGCAGAAATTCGGCTCCATGACCCTGGCAGATTCCCAAACCCCTCTGGAGGACCTTGGTAAGGGACCATAGGAAAGCATCCATCCTGGGGTGTGATCACAATGCTGATACAGGGATTTGGCCTCCGGCTCAGGTTCTGGTTCTGGCTTTGTTTCTGCTTTCTGTGTGACCTGGGGCAGGACCCACCCCACCTCTGAACCTCAGTTTCCCCATCTGTGAAATGACAGTGCCAAACTGGACCCAGAGGCCTCTGAGCTCCACCTGCTGTTTATCTGAATGTTTTAGCAGGGAGGAATCTGCACTCACCTTCAGCATTTCCTGCCTTGGCACACGCCGAGCCCCCTATCTAATCCTGGGGTCCCAGGCCTGCCCTCTGGGGAGAGATTGTTGTGATTTAAGGTTCCAGATTTCCTGAACCATTAGGATCATGATACTTTATATCTGGGCCTCGATTGCTTTTTAATTAAAACCGAATCCATCCAATCCCTGGTTTTACGTGCATCTCCGGGAGCCCACGGAGGCTCTGCTCTGCCTGATGTTTTGTGTAGCCCTGCTTCTGCTTTTCTGTTTCCTTCCCTGAATCCCTAGCTCCTCTTGTTTTAGGAAGGGAAGGGCCTGGAATTCTTTATGGACACCTTCTTTGACTTGTATGCTGAGGCCCTAAATTGCATACCATTGATACCCAGCACCCCACATTTAAAAGCATCTGTGCAGGACAGGATAAAAGAATGACCTCAGACCAGTTCTGTGTCTGACACTCACTTCCAGTCCGAGGAGGAGTTGGAAGGACAGACTTGATGTGCAAGGACTGTCCCCTCCTCGTGTTGGTCCTGGAGTTTGGGGGCAGAGGGCTGTATGTCTGATTCTCTCCTGAAACAGCATCTGAAGCCTTGAGACTGGAGAGAGAGGAGAGTGGGCTGCAGGGTCCAACCCTTCCCTGCTAGGCTTTGCAGACAAAGAACACAAGATTTCTGTGGGCCAAGTGGGGGCTCTGGAATGGAGCGAGACACAAATCATATAGCAAGGACCAGTCAAGGGTCTGCTGTCTGCCAGGATCAGGTGACCCAACCCAAAAGTGTCTACCTGGCATTGAAGGGGGAGTGGACATCAACTGGAAGAGGGGGTATGTCAACACAATTTTCTTAGCAAGGAGTGGGAGTCATTAAAAAATCCACAATACAGCCAAAGAGAGAAAGCTTGTCTGGGACATTGCTCCCGCAAAGGGACTCCCCCCCACAACCCCAAGCTAGATTCCAGCACCCCTTAGGCAAGCCTGGCTGTTGTCATTTTGGGTCTACCCCCCTATACACCCCCCTTTACCCTGTCCCCCCATCCAGACCTGACTCTGAAAGCAGTGAGTGACACAGAGTGGAGGGAAGTGAGGAAATAGGAGCCCCTAAACTCCTTTCCCCCTCCCAGTGGCTAAATCTGGAAATGGGCCTGAGTAGGGGGAGAAGGAACTTTATATCATGTGTGAGTGACCTTCTGAGGTCAAACTGAGTGCAACCATTTCCACCTAAAAATGAGACTGTCACTTTATACCTCACCTGGAACAGGAGTGCTGGGGTCCAGCCTAGGTCCTTGTTAGGGCTGGAGAGGGAGAGACCTTAGGGCAGGTTTGAGCGACAGTATGAAAAAATTCAGTTTTTTAAATCTTTTGCACACTACAGAATGTAGCCTGTTCCACATGCCAGTTACATATCCGTTATTCCAAGGAATCTTACACCATTCCTGAAGTCAGTTTTATCATCACTGCTTAATTATAGATGAAAAACATAGATTCAGAGAAACTCAATGGCTTGCCCAGGGGCCCTTGAATCAGGATTTGAATGGACCTAAGCATCTGGGCAGAACTTTCTACTCTAGCACTTCTTTTTTTGGCCTTCAAGCTCAACTCCCCAAAACTCTGATTCAGATCAGGAGTGGGGGCAAGGCCTCTGCATTTCCACGAGCTCTTGTGAAAAGCTCCGGTTCAGGTAGGTGGTCCAGAGAGCATGTCCCAGAAACACCACCCTCACTTTGCTGTCTGTGTGGTGAGAATAGCACTGCAGGTGACGGGGCAGCCCCAGGTGCCAAGGCCAGACATCGCCCCTCCTCCACGTGCTCTCCACGCCCTCCAGTCCCCGCTCAGGTCTCGTGAGTGAACATACAGTATGCGCCAAGAGCGGGCATCCTGGGGCTCTGGAGCTAGACTGCATAAGCTCGAAACCCAGCTCTGCTGCCTTTCAGTTGCGTGGCCTTTGGGCAGGTTACTTCTCTCTCGGCCTCAGTGTCCTCATCTGAAACGTGGGATAATATGGGTACCTATCCCATAAGGTGGTTGTGAGGATTAATTGAGTTTGTTCGTGTAACTCAATGACGTGTCGCATGTGATACACGGTGAGTGAGCTCTCCATTGTTGTTGTTTAGTTGCCCAGTTGTGTCCAACTCTTTTGTGACCCCATGGACTGTAGCTCCCCAGGCTCCTCTGTCCGTGGGATTTTCCAAGGCAAGAATACTGGAGTGGGTTACCATTTCCTTCTCCAGGGGATCTTTCTGACTCAGGGATCAAACCCATGTCTCCTGCATTGCAGGCGGATTCTTTACCACTGAGCCACCTGGGAAGGAAGCCTGAGCACTCCATAAATGCTAGTTATTGTTAGTAGTAGTAATAACATTACCTGTGTGAGTGAAGCATGTTGGGTCCTTCGGGTTGGGGGAGCCGGAGGGCAATGATAGGTCTACATGGGCTGGGTGGAGGAGGGCCCCCTGAAAATCAGGTTAGAGAGTTTGAGGGGGGCTACTGGGTGTGGATAGTGGACACTTGAGCCGAGATCTCTGTTGGAAGATCTTGACAATCCTGGAACAAGAAGACCGAGTCGAGTGGAATGGGGTAAATCCCTGAGAGAAGCAGCTGTGATGAGAACAAAATGTGCCAGGGATTGACACCATCGTGCCTGGAGGGCAATGCTGGGATGAAATAATAGCACCTGTTGGGCACATTTATCTTGTTTGACTCCCAAAACAACCACATGAGGTAGAAACAGCTGCTCTTACTCTCACTGAAGAGGTGAGAAAGTGCGGAGCTGGCTTGCTGGTGCTGTGCTTAAGGCCACAGGGTTAATGGCAGAAGCGGGATCAATCCCGAGGCTGACTGTGAAGCCTGCGCCTTTGACCAGGGCTCTGCGGGATGGAAGCAGAAGAGCAGCCTCTCTGGCTCCCTTCCTAATACTGCTCTCCAGGAGCCACACAGGCTCAGCCTGGGTTTGGGGACGAGTCCATCCTCAGCTCACCCAGCGCACAGGGGAGCAGTCTCGCAGTGCCTTCTCAGTTGGGTCTGGCTGGCCGAGATGCATTCCCAAGTCTGTCCGGCCACAGGAGCAGCGAGGCAGGCGGGGGATTCACCTTGGTGGTCCAGTCCCTCGGCCCTGGAGGCCCGTCCTTGGGTTTTGAAGCCCCATCGCTCCCCAGTGAGCTCAGGGCTCCCTGGGTCAGGTGATTCCGGTAGGTCTCGGGGCTTGTAAGCCATCTGAAGTGACTTTATGGGGCTGCCGTGTTCTTGGAGCTCATAAAACACATGGAGTCTGAGGCCCTCAGAGTTTCCATGTCTTCCCGGCTTGGGGCCAAAGTGAGAGGAATGAGCAGCTTCAGAAGCAGCTCATGGTAGGGCTGCTTCACACGCTGGCTTACTCCCCATGCTGGCACCTGACCTGGGGGCCAACGGGGGCATCCGTGGGAGCCAGGCCCAGGGTGGGCGTCTTCTAGGCATCACATCTGCCATTGAAGTCCTGGGGTCAGGTAAGAGCCATCCCTTTCTTAAGAACTTTTTCTTTTTTTGGTTTGTTTTGATTTTGTAAAACAGTCTTATACCCTCATTTTAAGGCATATGAAACTGAGGTTTGGAGAGCCAAAGGAACTTGAAGAATGAGGGGGCTCTGGGGAAGATGAGAAAGAGAGCGGGCCTGTTCTGGGGGCCATCTCACAGCCCTCTGCCTCCAACTATGGGAAGAAATTCTTGCATCTAAGACACGCATCCAAACTTGAGTTGTGTTGTTTTTTTTTTTCCCCACTGTATATAAGTGGAATAATGTAACTGTGTCTTTAGTTTGCAAACTGTGTGAGAGGATAGGATTTTTTTTTGCCTTAGAACAACCCTGAGAGCAGACAGAGCAGGTAAGGGCACTGAGGGGGCCAGACTTACAGGAAGCCACACGGTGAGCTGGTGGCAGGCTGGCCTGGGCCGTTTAGACCAGGAGGCTGTCTGGTGTGGAGGCCTCAAGTCCTCTGCAGGCCCCCGCCTCCTCCAGATCTTCAGAGGGGTCACCTTTCAGCCTGATGGATGTCCAGTCTATAAGAACTTTCCTCTTACTGACATGATCAGCTGTGGTCCCCAGCAGCTCCATGCAAAGAATCTCAGAGACACCAGATCTTCAGGAGCCAGAACTCTGGCTCTAGCAATCCTGACCAGGGGTCCTTCACAGAGGGACTGGTCCAAACCTCTCCCTCCCTGTGCTGCCTTTCTATTGGTCCTCACTTTCCCCAGGGGGCCCCAACTCACTCACTCACTCACTTGTTCATTTGTTCAGCAAACACTTGTGAGCCTAGTGTGGTAGTGCCTAGATCTGCCATCCCTTCTGCCCAGCTGGACTCCTATGAGGCATGGGAGGCAGGGACATACCACCGCTTTTCCATCCCGTTTCTTGCATTACAACATATTTCCAGAGGAACTCATAAGCAGAACCCCAGTGAATACATCCACCAAAGAGGAAGTGCTCTGGGTTGAGGGAGGGGAGGGGGGCCTCAGAAACCCAACCTCTCAGCCTTCCCTCCACCCTCTTGGCTGCTCCCAGGCCCCTCTGAGAGTCCTGAGGTCTCAGTTTAACACCACCAAACTATACCCTTCTTGGTCCATTGGACGAAAAGTGAAGGAACTAGTGCCAGCTGTGGCTGGCACTGAGCCCGAGACAGGTCGCTTGAGGGTTTGTGGGCCTCACCCACAACAGGCTTGCGTTGGGCACTGGAGACCCAAAGAAGTCAGACACATCTCTGCCCGGGAGCCTTCGTTCTGGTGGGATGGACAGATGTGTGATAGAGACACTGGCTGGCTGAGTCAGCGTTGACCTTGCATCTGCCCTGCTATCTGCTGCCATGTATCTGCCGATAATTGCAACATGGGTGAGGGGCTTTGGGTTCTATGGTGGGAGGAGAGGGAAGGCCTTGACGGGCATCCTGGCTAGAGCAAAAGGACCAACTCAGAAGTTTCCAGCACTGCTGCTGCTAAATCGCTTCAGTCGTGTCCGACTCTGTGCAACCCCATAGACGGCAGCCCACCAGGCTCCCCCGTCCCTGGTATTCTCCAGGCAAGAACACTGGAGTGGGTTGCCATTTCCTTCTCCAATGCATGAAAGTGAAAAGTGAAAGTGAAGTTGCTCAGTCGTGCCCGACTCTTAGCGACCCCATGGACTGCAGCCTACCAGGCTCCTTCGTCCACAGGATTTTCCAGGCAAGAGTACTGGAGTGGGTTGCCATTGCCTTCTCTGTCCAGCCTTACTGAGCACCTACTATGTACTAGGTGGGGCCTGATCCAGTTTTGAGGGACTCGAAAACTACACAATTCTGGGAGCAATCTTCGAGAGGAAAATACACACAAAAATCTATAAAACCAAGTACAAAAGTAAATAATCAGAATGAGAAAAGAGATCACAACTAATTACAAATTTTAAGAAGCAGATGAATACCACAAACACCAAAAAATTCAGAAAAATATAATCTTTAAAAAAATTGTCACAAATACCTTTATAATACTTTTTTTCCGTGTAATTTTGGATTATATGCTCTTTCTTTGCCTTCTCATAATAACTTTTATAATATCATCTGTAGAAAGATATTTCAATCTTTCCTCTTGTCTGATCAGTTAAAACTAGTTTACTGTTGGTTGGGATACATACAATATGCCCCTTGAGACAGAGAGCTACTTACCATTTGTGTACAGCTACAGATGGTGCCCTACAAACACAGAACTTCGGATCAGTTCTATTCCACATGATTCCCAGCAAGACAAAAAGCTGTATTTATAATTTCTAATTATATAGACTTTTTTATCAGCGCCATTATTGACAGGAGAGAGTTTCTATTTTGATAAGGCCCAAATTCTTTGCCTGCGGTTTGGCACAACTGATGCTTGAAAGAATATTCCACAGACTAACTTCCAGGTGCATTCATTTCAAGACTTGTTTTTCTCCCACTGATACTTCCCGGGGCTGCGTGCAGTTCCAAGGCTAAAAGGAGTTGGCGCAGTGGGCAGCAGGGGTCTTCATGTTGGAAGCTCTTTCTACTCCAGGACAGCTAACAATATTTGTACCCATAGGTGACTACAAAGGGGAGACATACACACCACTCATCCCCCGGTGCCGTAGATGTATCCTCAGCTTAACTTCCCTTTAGCCAGATCTCCAAAGGGCCTCAGCCACTCAACACCATTCAATAGGAAAGGAAGATGGAGGGAATTCAGGGAGAAAAAGTGCTACCTTGTGGCCAAAATAACTTATTTTTTACAAAAGTTTTAAAAAATATGTGGCTGTGAGAACACATTTTGAGAGTATCTTCCAGAGGACTCATCACCTTCCAGCTGAGTCTGCCTTGGTGCCAGGCACTGTTCCCATCAGTTTGTCTGTCTTGTCTCAGGGTATCTCAGAACTACCCAGCGAGGCAGGTTTTTTAACTGAGGCCCAGAGAGAGATGGAGAGAGAAGCCAAGGGTCATGAAATATAGGACAGTTCTGACCTTGAAATCATGTGACCCCAAAGCTTTCACTTATAGCTTTGCTTCCCAGAACCTGATGGGACTATTGTCAAGAGATGGATGGAAGGATGGATGGGTAGATGGAGGGATGGACAGTGGGTGGTTAGTTGGATGGATGGATGGATTCCTGACTTACCGTCTGGTGCACTGGGTACCCAGCTATTTTTCCTGCTAGACATAAATGACCCAAAGGAAAGACTGAATCTGATGCTTCTCGGGCTCCAAGAGCTCAGCACAGGGCAGGGCACAAAGGAGGAACTTAGAAGGGCCAGGCTGGGGACAGAAGGGTGAAGAGACTCAAATCCCTGCCCTCAGGAGTGCAGAATCAATGTAGGGAAAGAAGCCAGACTGGGCAGAGGTGACGTGTCAGAGAGCCGTGCCTCCTGGGTACTAGTGCAGGGTCCTGCTGAGAGGCAGCATACAAGACAAGCTGAAGTCCTTCTCCCCTTAGGCCATTATGCAGCCTCAGCGGATCCTTACCTGGGACTAGGGGCTGGACAAATTGACCCCTCAGGTCCCCAAGTCTTACAAACCCAACTTTGTCCACCCCTCTGCTCGAGGCCTTGCTAGGCTTCCCTCTGGAGTTTCCCAAGGTGTCTAGGAAATGAGATGCCTATCCAGGTGGTCCATTCCAAGGTTCAAGAGCTGGAACGGACAATGCCAGATCACTCTAAGCCAAGCACAGTTCCGCTTGAGGCATTTTATGGGCCCGGCCTGGGTAAACACAAGTCCCATTAATGTGCGGGGGGTTCCACCTCTGCTGCTGTTGGTCTCACCTCCCAGAGCCATAGGCACTAGAGCGTGAAACCCAAGGGCAACTTGGAGAAGACACACCAAGGGCCAAAATGGCTGCCTGCAAGGACCCTCAAACACTTTCCAGTTTCCAATCACAGGTTGGGGACTGAAATTTGAGGAGCAGAGGGAACAAGGACCCACTGAGGCAGAGTCACAGCTCAAACCCCAACTCAGGCCTCACAGCCCACTGTGTACCCCACCCCACCTGCCAGGCCCTGCGCCTGCACAGAGATGCTTTCTGCCCAGACTGTGCTTTCTGAAACATCAGTAGAGACACATGGTCTGCAAATCTGCCAATAGCTGAGCTCTTACCAGGGCAATTGGAAAGAAACTGTGAAATCAGAATCTCCTGGAAAACTCCAGGACTCTGCTCCTTTGGCTCATCTATCACCCCTTTCCTCCACTTACTCCACACGCTTTTTTGGCAGTGTCAAGCGGCACGTGGGATCTTAGTTTCCCCATCAGGTATCGAACTCATGCACCCTGCGGTGGAAGTGCTGAGTCCTAACCACTGGACTGCCAGGGAAGTTCCTCCACACACCTTTCCTGATGCTGGCTCCACTCCAGGCCCCAAGCTGGGGCTGGGGACCCCGAGATGAATCAGACCTGGCCTTTGTCCAGGGTGAGGTCACAGTCTGGAGGGGAGACAGCAATGACAAACCAGTTGCTCAGTGCTAGGACACAGGGAAGCTCAGGGGCTGTAGGAGACCTGTGGGGAGGCCCCCAACACAGCCGGGGTCAGGGGGTTCCCTGGGAGGGTGGAGAGAGGAAGCCTGGCCTGAAATTTGAAGATGAGTTCATCAGGCCGCGAAGCTGCGGGAAGGTCCCTACAGCAGAGAGAACGTGCAGAATGACAGTCCTTTAGAGAGTGGTGGGGCAGAGGGCCTGGCACATGGTTAGCCCTCAGGGACTAGCTTTTGAATGAATGTGAAGAAGCTTGGGGGTATTGTCATTAAAAACTCTACATTGTATATGTGAAAGTTGCTAAGAGAATAGATCATAAAAGTTCTCATCACAGGGCTTCTCTGGTGGCTAAGTGGAAAAGAATTCACCTGCCAACACAGGAGATGTGGGTTTGATCCCTGATCCAGGAAGATCCCACATAGAGCATAACTATGGAGCCTGTGCTCTAGAGCCTGGGAGCCGCAACTACTGAGCCTACACGCTGCAGCTGCTGAAGCCTGGGCACCCTAAAGCCTGTTCTCTGCAACGAGATAAGCCACTGCAGCGAGAAGTCCGCACACGGCAGCTAGAGAGTAGCCCCTGCTCCCCGCAACTAGAGGAAAGACCATGAAGCAAGGAAGACACATCACAGCCATAAATAAATACATTTATCTTATAAAAAGTTCACATCATAAGATGAAGAATTTTGTACTGATATGTGGTGCGGATGTTAACTAGACTTATTGTGGTGAGAATTTTGCAATATATACAAATATTGAATCGTTATGTGGTACACTTGAAACTACTATTGTATGCCAATTATGTCTCAGTATAAAAAAGAGGGAAAGTGGATAAAAACTGTGTCCACTGATATGCTTTGAGAACAAAGAAAAAGAAGTTTGGTAGAGCTAGCGTATGGGTAGTCTGGGGCAGTCAAGAAGGTTGGGTGTTGGTTTGTCTCTCGTTATTGAAGTATACCACAATACAGGAAAGCACACAAATTGTAAACACAGGGCTCAGTAAATTAGCAAAAGTGGACATGCCTGGGTAACGGCTTAGCAGGAACGGAGAGAGGACAGCGCCCCGGGCTCCGTCCAGGCAGGACCTTGCCCAGGCTGACAGGGACAGCCTGCCCTCCGTCACTGCAGGCTTATTTGCCGGTGCTGGGGCTCCATAGGGCAGCGGGTCCCCACTCGTGTCCAGCTGCTCTCGTTCAACACAGAACATGTGGAGGTCACCCATGGGGCTGCTCGGAGCCTCCGCAGCTTGTCCTCTCGCGTGGCTGCGTGCTGTTTCGCTGTGTGAACAGACCAGAGCTTGCTCACTGTTTCTGCTGTGGTCGGCCTGTGGCAGCATCTAGTTTGGCGCTGTTAGGAACAGAGCTGCTGTGAATATTCCAGTCCTTTGTGTGGGATGTATCTAGCGGTGCCACACTAGGGCCCATGGCGTACCTCTCTTCCCAACTCTGCATTCTGTGCCGTGGCCTGGGTACATAGTTCAAAACTATGGACCCTGGGGGCAGCTGCACCATAGTCATTGCCAAGCGCTACGAATCGGGGCTTTTTAAAAAGAGCTGGTGGTCGACGTTTACCATCACATCACCGGGCCATTCCTAGTGCTGGTTCGCGGGAGCTGTAGTGCACATATTCAGCTTGAACAGCAGCACCATCTTCCAAAGTACTTGTGTCAGTCCGCGCTCCTTCAGAAGTGCATGAGAGTTATAGGAGCTCATATCTTCACCGTGGAAAGGTTTTCACGAGGCCAGGCTGCCAGGCCTTGTCACAGGCTCACTGTGGGGAGGAGGGAGAAGCGGGATATTCCAGGAATGGCCGAGCTCTGGCTTGGCTTAGGAGGGTAGGAGCACTCCCGCTGAGAAAGAGAATGCGGGCAGAGCTGGGGTAAGGGTGGCTGCTGAGGTTTTGGACAGGTGGGGTCTGCAGGGCATGAGGGATGTCCAGGTGCTGTTAGACTCTTTATCAGCGCCCCGGACTCAACATCCGCGTTCTGCCCTGCCACCGATTCCTCTGCAGACCGCATCCCTTCTTTCACATCCTCCTCTTCCCCTTCATTTAGGGTGTGGGGACCCCACAGTGAACCTGGGTTCAGGGCCGCTCCGAGCTACACTCCACTGAGATAAGGTCCTGCTCCTCTCTGGACCTCAGTGTCCCCTTCTGTCCAATGGGAGGCCTGGGCTGGAGGCCCTTCTGGAGGTAGTGAGAGGCAGGCTCCAGGCTCCCACCTCTGGGGGCTCCAGGCAATCTCACCCACTTGAGAATCTCTTCAGCACTTGCAGAGTGAATTGTCCCCTCTGCCCTGAGCATCTGTTGCCTTATAGCTGGCTTATAACTAAAGACAGTCTAGGGTTGCCCGGGAGACAGCCCCACTGGGAACATCTCATGGCATCTGCTCACCACCTCTGGTCCTTTGCACGACCTGTGCCATCTGCACTCAGGGACGAGGTTCTAGGGTTTCCCCTGGTCATACAGCCTTGTGAATGGCCAAGTTAGGATGCAAACTCAGATGTGGGCTTACAGGATCTGGCTTTTCTCCATACCTAGGTCTCCCTATCCAGATGGTCAAAGCTTTGAGGCAAGACCAGGGCATGCCCTCCTGTCCTCCCAGTGCCCAGTCCAGGCCCTGGCATGGAAAAGATGCTTGGTGGGAGTCTATTGAATAAAAGAACACTCTGCACCTGCCCCAGTCCTCTGTGCAGGGCTGGGCAGATGGGAGCCTTGGGGTCAAGACTGTGGGTGGGCTAAACATGTGTGTCTGTGGGGATATATATGAACTGGGATGGGGGATGGGGACGGGGGACATATCCTTGACCAGCTGAGTGGTAGAGAGGGGTGTCCAGACTATCCTGAGACCATGGCCCATTTCACCA
Organism: Oryx dammah; assembly: GCF_014754425.2. NCBI lineage: Eukaryota > Metazoa > Chordata > Mammalia > Artiodactyla > Bovidae > Oryx > Oryx dammah. Next base: position 53,455,038 of record NW_024070201.1, on the reverse strand, counting down.
GGGCAGTTCTCTGTGAAGCCAGGAAGTGGTTTGTATTTTTAGAAGGAAATGAGTGGATTTTGATCATGGGGAGCAGACAGCTCTGGGAAATGGCTCCAAGGGAAACAGGGCAGGGAGGGGCCAGGGCCAGCCCATCTCCCTCGAAGCAGGCAGGTGTCGACCAGTGAGCTGACAAATGGGCTGACCAAGCTGACCGTGGCCCTTCCCTGATGTCGTTGAGAGATGCCTCCTCTGAGAGAGTTCTCAGCTTCAGAGCCTCCAAGAGGTGCTTGAAGGCCAAGCAGGAAGGGGAAGTGGGCCCAGGCCCCTTTCACCACCTCAGGGATCCCGCAAATCAAGACCAGCAAGGGCAGGGTGAGGCCCACTGCTGCCTGGCCTGGGAGGCCCCAGCAGGGATGCCAAAGGGGCTGGGAGAACTGGCTGGCTGGAGGCCTTTTGGAGATGGGTGTGTTCCTTCAGTCACTTCATTCATCTGCCCTCCTTTCCCCGTCTGCTCATCAGTCAACACCAAACGCAAACGGAGGTCCCCCTGTCTGGGAGTGGGGAACTCAGAGATGGAGGCAGGCTCAGATCTTGCTTTCAGTGGACTCCAGGCCTGGTGTGCAGAGGGGAGACTGACTGGTAGACAGCTAATGAATAACACAGGGGTGCCCTGAGGCTGGGGTGACCAAGCCTGCCCCGAGGTCAGCAGCAGCTTCAGGGAGAGGTAACATCTGAGTTGAGTCTTGGTGGGAATAGGAGGATGTGGGACAGGGTGGGTGGAAAGTCTCAGGCCTCAGGGGGTACTAGGAGCAGGTGAGGGGCAGGAAAGTGGCTGTATGGCCCTGGGCTGGCCTGAGTTCAGTCGTTTCTCTGTTCAGCTTTCCGTGTGAGACCCACCAGAAGGGGGGTCTCACAGCCCCTGTCCAGCCTCTCGGAGGCGGAAAAGGACTCTGGAAACAGCCCTGAGTGAGGGTCAAGGAGTGTGAGGCTCGCTCTGTGACCCAAGCCACACAGCTCTCTGCCCTGTGGGACTTACACCCTGGAGGGACGCCATCATCTAACCTCTCAAGTGGCCACGATGGAGATGACTCTGCCAGGAAAGACGGCAGGAAGGGTGGAAGGCAGCTAACTCAGTCTGAGGGTCAGAAAGGACTGTTCTGGGGAAGGGATGGTCTTGGGTGAGAGAGGGGTGGTCCTGATGGCAGAAAGAGCTTGTGGAGGCTGAACCAGAAGGAGCAGGCAGTGCGTGTTCAAGGTCAATGCAGCCGGAGAGCGGAGCCTGGGGAGAGGGCCCAAAGTGAGGCCGCCATCCCAGGTAGGGTCACAATCCCTGGAGGATTTCCATGACTGATCATCTTCACTGCCCAAGCCTAGATGGGCACTGGAGTGACAGGTCCATGCGCATGCCCTGGCCCTGCCCAAAGGAACACCGCGTCTTGGAAAAGAGGCATAAAAAGCCCACCTGGACATCTGAGCATCCTGCAGGAGCAGAGGGACCAGCGAGGGGCTGTTTTGGGTCCAGGTGAGGGTGGGGAACGAGATTGCTCAGGAAGAGACGTGCCGAAGAGCATAAAAGAGGCTCAGTCCAGAGCCTGAGAAGCTCCCATGAATTCTTCTTACTCTCTCCCTTTTTAAGCTCCCTCATCCCCTCCACACCCCTGGGCGGCTGTGTGGTATGTACTGTGCTAGGTCCATGGTTGGGGCTCGATGAAGAGATGGGATGGTCAACATGGCAAAAGGCACAGGGCAGGACTGCAGGGAGAGCCTGTGATGGGGAGCAAAGAGCAGCAGGAGGTGACACAGGGGAGGGGCACATTTGGAAGGCCCCTTAGGGATGGCCGTTCCCCTTTGTGCTCATGTGGCCAGGCCCTGAGCTGGGTCGGGGGCCGGGGGGGTGTCTATATCGCTCATCTAAACCACACAGTCCCCTGTGAGCTAGGTGCTGGTACTATCCCCATTTGATGGAGGAGAAAACTGAGGCATACAGAGATCTCACGCCCTGTGCAGGTCAAAGGCAGGACCAGGGCCTAGAAGTATCTGAGTCCAAAACCCAAGCATAGGACCACCGAACCCTGTGTCTCTGACCAGCTTTACCTCTGCAACTCTCAGGGAAACTGAGGTCCCAGGAGGACAGTGGCTTCACCGGGGCCTCCCTGCCTTTGGACCTAGGTTGAACTCCTCCATCCCAGCCGGGCCTCCCTAGCTGCAAGCTCCATGGCATGAGCCCTTCCTCAGCACCCCTGGAAGAACTTCAGAAGCAGTTAAGCAGTAAAGCCTGAGGGGCCTGGGAGGGGCACACTGCCTGGCACCTCTGTGAAGAGGACCCTAGTTCCAGCGGCCTCTTTGAAGGAGGCTGAGAGCAGAGGTGGGGGCTGTGGAATCCTTGGAATGCGTGCTTTCTCCAGAGCTCCAGACTGGGAGCAGAATCTCAGGAGGAAGGACTCTGAGAACAATGAGGGTCTGGGTGGGGGACGGCTTCTGGGACAGACGGGGCAGGGCAGGGAGGAGCAGGGCCCTCGAGGTGCAGGCGGCTCAGATGAAACCACAGACCAGACAGGGAGCAGCCTCCTCTCTCCTGTCCCAGCGGGTGCCAGGCACAAGTAGACCTGCATCCCAGAGGATGCTCGGTGATGACACACGGCTCCTTGAGCCGGATGCCTAGAGCATCTAGAGATACTCTTACCTACACAACTCCACAGGCCCTTGGCAGCTTGCAGGATGGCCTGGTGTTGATCATCAGACTTCACAGGCTAAGAAACTAAGGCTCAGGAGGCGTGGATTACCCACAGTCACTCAGCATCTTGGGGTCACACACCTCCAGTTGGGTCACATCCGGGAGTCCCAGACTTCAGAGTGATCCTGGGAGCACCAGGCAAAAGACGCAGACTCAGATGTCGCCAACACATCGTGTCAGGCTGGGAAGCCCCAGAATCCCAGGAACCCAGAGTAGGGAAGGCTCAGGGAGACTGCCAGGAAGAGGCATCCTGATCCCAGCCTTGAAGCACAGAGAAACGCTCTGGGGAAATCAGAGGAGGAGGCGCTGGTGGGCAGGAAGCCCTGGGTGTCAGAAGAGAGGTGGGGCAGGGGCTGTGTCCACCTCCAGATGAGGTTGGAGGGGTGCTAGATGGGAGCGCCAGCTCCCCGACCCCACACTGGTCAAGTTTGTCTTGGGGCAGGTGGTGACCGCCCTTGTCCCAGGCCTGCCCAGGTGGACTGTCCTAGACTAAGGGTCTGCCCCCCACCACCCTGAGGCTGCACTGGGCTCCTGGCACTGTGGCTACTGAATGCTGTGCCACCCCCTCCCCCATCCCCACCTCTGCCCTGTGGTGGGAGACCCAGCCCCAGTAAGGCCCCCATCCAGAGAGCTGGGCACCTTCCCCTGTGACCATCCTGGCACTTCTGCCAAGGCTCTGGAATCTTTCCTAGCCCCGCCACACTCTCCAGGCCCACTGTCCCAGTCTCTTCCTACTTCCTCGGCTTTCTTCATATTGTGAACACAGGGCTCCTTCCTGGAGCAAAAGTGTCATGTGTGGGGGCCTCTCCAAGCCTTCAGCCAGCATTCGAGGCCCTCTCAGTCCACCCTCAGTTTGCTCTTCAGGCCCTTCTCCTGCCACTGCTGTCTCCACCCCTTCTTGGTCCCTGAGCCACACCAGGACACGCCGGGCCCGCAGTGGGCCAGGTCCCCTCCAGCTCTGAGCATTTCCGGTCCGGTTCTCTGTGCCAGGAGATGGTCCTTCAGCAGACATCTCCACGTGCCTCTTCTGTGCCAGGCACCTGCCAGAGACCTGCCTTGAGGAGCCCTTTGTGTTGGGAGGGGGTGATGTCTGTGCACCCTGGAGGAGGCGAGGCAGGCGCAGGGAGGCAGGGAGCCTGGAGGACATGTGACAAAGTCCTGATGAAGGATGTGAAGGGACAGGCCACAGATGCAGGGCCAGAGTGATCTGCAGAGGCCTGAACGAGTGGCCCTAGCTCTCCCCTTCGGCTTGTTCCCAGCCCTCTGTCAGGATCACCTGTCTTGGAGAAGTCAAGTCAGAAAGAAATCCCTCCTCTACAGATGGCAACTGTAACGTCCAGAGTGGGCCAGGGACCCCCAAGTTCCCTTGAAAGACAGGGATCTTCCTAGTTCAGCCCAGCTCCGTCTAGCCCCCTCCAATGCCCTGGTGCCCATCCTTGGGGGAGGCTGCAGGCACAGTGAGCTGAGACCAGCCCTGGGCTGGGGCGGGCTCAAGGGCAACTGGCCTTACAACACCCCCACCCCCACCCTCTCCCCACCATGCCATGCGGCCCCACCCTGCTCTTTCCCATCTGTGACTGGCAGCAGGAAGGAGCAGCCGTGCTATGATTTTCCTGGCTCCCCTGACTGTTATGATGGCCTCTATTATCACACGGCAGTGCCCCTGCCATCTGGCTCGGGAGCCAGGGGACACCTTATCTGAGCAGACCATACCTCTGCCCCTCACCTGGAACCCTGCTGGGACAGACACGCAGGTGCCCTGAGGTTGCATATCAACAACAAAGACAGTAAAAAAAGAGAGAGCTGCTCCCCTGCCCAAGGATGTTCACATGCACTGTCTCCCTGGACACTTCTGCCCATCAGTCAACAGGGGGAAACTGAGGCCCTGAGATGGTATGGGGCTTGCCAAGGCTGCCTCAGAGATCCCAGGGTCCCAGGCCAGTATGTGGCACCTTTTCCTCTGTGCTTGCCCCAGACAGTGAGCAAGGCAGGTTCCAATGCAGGGGCCTCGGCCCCACAGCTAAAGACCTGGCTGGCCCGTCTCCCTGCCTCTCCTTCCCCAGGCGTGGGCAGAAGCTAGCTGTTGGCAGGAGGCCAGGTCCTCTCCAGCCCCCGGACATGGCAAGCTGTGTAAGTTCCTGAGTCTTCGACTCTCTGCTGCTCTGAGGACCCCTCCCTAGCCATGGCCTGCCACACCCAGGCCCTCATCTCTCCACAGGGGCATGAGGCTGCACAGTCTCTCCCATTGAGAGAGGAGACCAGGAGGTAGCAGATAGCGTTCCTGCCCACAGGACCAGGGGGAAACCCAGGATCCCTCCTGTAAACTGTTCTAAGGTGGTAGGTGGTTCTGGGTCAGACGAGTGACCAGGTTACAAGTTGCAGGGTCGGGGGGAACTGCCATAGGATGGGCAGGGTCCTGCAGCCTGGCATCAAAGCCCCAAAGCCCCTTGAGGGCCTCATGTTTCTGAGGCTGGCTTTGCACCTCAGGAAGTCCTTCCAGCTCCTAGCCTCAGGATCCTTGTCTCTAAAGGGATGGTGGTGGCAGCACCTACTTGATGACCTTGCCTTGAGGATCCATTGCAAGGGCTTGTAAAGCACAGAACAAGAGCTGGTACTTAGTAGATGCTTAATAAGATGTAGCTACTTATATTCACCACTTACATTACGGACACTTTTAAACTGGTGGTGAACAGGCCAGCTTCACCCAGGTGCAGCCGTGGAGCTGAAGGCTGGGCCTGATTTAGAGACAGGGGTGAGTTCCTCTCTACTGAACACCCGCTGCGCGGCCATCATCACTTCTGAGGCAATGACCTTGTGGAGGAGGGGCGTCTCAGAGAGGGGGAGTGTCCTGGCTGAGGCTGCACAGATTTGGGGGGAGGAGCAGATTCTACGGGACCCTTTGTCCAGAACGCTCACAGCCACAGCCCTTGCCCAGGCGGACCCTGATAAGCCCCCTCCCTCCAACCCCTCACGCTCAGTGGCCTTGGTGGGTCTCTGGATGTCTGGGCTTTCCCAGGAGCAGCTAGTGCCCTCCCCTCTGTCTTCTCATGCCCAGCTCTTTCCTGCTCAGACTCAGCTGCGCAGCTGTTATCCTGGCCTTCGAGGACATCTTCACATGTACCTGGTTGGTTAAAGGTTTCAGCTGGTCCTGGTCTTTTCCCTTAGTCTTTGAACTTGACTGGGGTTGGGGCTGGGTCACACACTGTCTGGGCCTCCCCACAGGTGCGAGGTTTGGGGCAATTGCTTCCCCAGCCACTGCCCCCTGTTTCACCTCCTGCACATGCAGACACCTGCTGAGTGGCTTCAGTGACAATGCATTCCCTCAGTCAGCAAATATTTGCCACCTGTGGCTCAGTGCACCTGCAAGGCCACCCAGGAGGGGTGAAGAGAGGAGGGTGGTCACGAGCCAACAGTGAGGCTGCAGAGGCTGCCAGTGTCATTTCTGGCTGCATCACCAAGAGGCATAGGGGCCAGGACCACAGAGGGGGTGTCCTGCTTTGGAGAACGGCCCCCTCTGGGCCCCACGGATAGACTGGATCTTTCTCAGGGAAGACAGAACATTGGATAGGTCCTCAAGCATGTTCTGTGAAGTGTGGCTGAGACAGCAGTGGTGCCCACCTGGAGAAGGGCAGGCTTGGAGGTGAGGGTGGGAGTCCAGAAGGCCATCCTTGCCAGCTCTCTTTCTCTGGATGAACTGGAACTCACTAGTGTGTCATATCACTAGCGTGTCACTAACTCCATGTGATAAATGACGTTCTCCTGGGTGGAGCCAGCCCACAGGGGCTGTTCTGGGAGGCCAAGCTCCCTCCCTGGAAGCAATCCAAAGCGATGAATGTAAATTCCTTCCTCTGGGTATTGAATCTTCACGGTTGGTGAGTCCCAGGGGCAGCTGTTTGTAGGGAAAGCACTGGAAGGGAACCTAACACATGGCCTCCATGTCTGGTGCCATCATGAACTGTCCTGCTGAGCCTCAGTTTCCTGATGTATAACGTGTGTGTGTACGGGTCTATTCACCTCTCATGGCCATGGGCAGAGGAGAGATGAGGCCCCACACACAGTAGTCTACCCCATACAACAGCTGGCACAGGAAAACGTCATCATTCATGCTGTATCAAATGCTTAGGTGTGGTGATCTGTTCTCAGATGCCCAATGACTGGGCTAGGCTGCCCCTCCAGGGGGCATTGCTGCTGGTGCTCCCTGGCTGAGGGACATGGGTGCTGTGTACTGCAGTTCGGTGGGGCCTCCCTGAGGATGGGTAGCAATTCTGCACTGGGAGTGCCTGGAAGCTTAAGCTTAGTCTCTCCTCCATGCATTGGAAAAATACATTCTTTTTTTTTTCGAGGGAGTAGGCTTGTACCAGGTGGCTTGCAGAATCTTAGTTCCCCGACCAGGGATTGAAACTTCACCCCCTGCATTGGAAGTGCTGAGTGGTAAACCCTGGACCGTGAAGCTTAATCTCTCCTCAGAAGCAAGTTGCAAACTGTCAGCTGAATGCAGAGCAGGTGGTTGATGAGCACCCCTTCCCCACACCTCTTCCCTGATTCCCCACCCCTGCCCTGGCTAATACCCATCTCCCCCCCAACTGCTGCCTGTTCCAGAGCCTTCTGTGGCTCGCAGTGCCCACAGCACTCTTCTAAGCCTATAGGATGCAATTGTCTCCAGGGCCGGCCTCCCTCTCCAGCCTCACACCCACTGCCCGCTGGCCACACCCTGCTCCATCTGAGCAGGGCCCCTCCCCGTCCAGGCTCTCGCTGCTCCCTTAACTTGCCAGGCCCTTTGCACCACATCTCACCCTTTAAAACTCCCATCGCCAGAGACTGAAGAAGGTTTGAAATAGGTGCTATGGGTAGAGGGGAAATGAGTTAACTAGGTCAATGCATTTGGAGTCGGAGTCAGTGCTGACTGTTTATAGAGCGTGGTATGGAAATAGTGAAAACAATTCCTGCTGCTCTGTGGTTTCTCTCTTCAGTGGCACTTAAAAACAGGAGAGTTGGGTTCATCCACTGTTGCATTCTTTTTAGATTTCTTGCAAAGAGAAAAGGCAACAGGGTTGGAGGGTTAGCAAGAGTGTTATTGATACGATGGACTGTGGGTCAGGAGGAAAACAAAGAAAGGAGAAAGTTTACGGACTGGGAGGAAGTGGAGAGATCAACTCCCGGAAAAACCCAGTGAGATCAGAGAACTATCTACTAGGGGACTGATCACACAGACAAAAGGAAAGGTTAGTTGCCTGAGAGTAGTTGGCTGAGAGTCCGGGTTTAATCAGTGCTTTGAAAGTGGAGCCACAGTGGGTGGTGGCAAGGTCCAAGGTGAGACTGTGGTAGCGAAGGCTGGAGGTGGTGGAGAAAGGGAGTGGAGACGGTGGTGGAAGGACTGAGGGGCCAGGTGGCGGATCATCATCTTCATGGCCCTAGAAACCACCCAGGGTCACCCTAGGGCTAGAAAGCACGATTGCAATCCTGAGAGCAGAGCTGTCCATGAGTAATGGAGATGGATGGGTAGGAGATTAGGACAAGGGTTGGCAAACTTTTGCGTAAAGGGCAGATATAAGCATTTTGGGGTTTGTAGCCCCAGATCCTTTAGCATCTCTATAGCAACTGCTGAACTCTGCCTGAAGGGTGAAAGCAGCCATGGGCATAATGTAAATGAATTTGCTGGTTGTGTTCCAATAAAACTTTATTTATAAAAACAGGCAGCAAGCTAGAACTTGGCTTATGGACCATGGGCTGATAAGCCCTGGATTTGAGGGTAATAGCAGTGAACTTGGAAAGAGAGAGATTTGTCGAGTTTTTCTTGAAGACTGTTATGTATAGCTAGTGGTACTTAAGATGATTTTAGGTGATTAGTGAAAAAGCTTTACAAACTTAAACCATGTAAAATTTAAAATATTTACACAATTAGATAGAACAGGATAATGAATTTCTATGTACTGATCACTAAACTTCAACTTCAACAATTATGAATAGACATCCAGTCACCTCCACCTCCAACAGAAAGCCTTCAGTCATCCCCAAATTTTGGTCACAGTGTTGGGCTCCCCAGGGATCTTTGAGCTCCTGGAAAGCAGAGACTGAGGCTGGTCCATGTGGGTGCCCAGTTACACCTAGGCCTAGCTCATTTTAAAGGTCATCAGGTGGTTGGACCGAATCAGCAAGAGGAGGGAAAGCAACCATTGTCTTCTGAGCACCAACTCTGGTCCGAGAGCTGCCCCATGCATGCATCATGTCCCTATGAGCACGGGGATATTATTCTCATTTTACGGACAAGGAAATGGACACACAGAGAGGTTGGGTATCTTACCCAAAGTCACACAGCATTAAGTGGAAGAAGTAGGCTGGGAACGTAAATTTGTCTTGCTTCCAGACACATTGTGGTCCTTGTCAACCCATGCCCAGAGAAGACCCGGTCAAACTTTCATTTTTGAAAGGCAAGTAGCAGACCTGGGGACTTCCCCGGTAGCTCAGCAGTAAAGAATCTGCCGAAAAGGCAGGAGATGCGGGAGACGCAGGTACAATCCCTGAGTCAGGAAGATCCCCTGGAGGAGGGCATGGCAACCCTCTCCAGAATTCTTGCCTGGAGAATCCCATGGACAGAGGAGTCTAGCGGGCTACAGTCCACAGGGTCGCAAAGAGTCAGACACGACTGAAGCAACGTAGCACACACACGCACACAGTAGTCCAGGCCCTGACTTTCAGGTTGTGATAGTTAGGAGTTAACAGCTTTATGAAGTAAACAACGATAACAGCTCTCAAGATATTGTGTATCAGCTGAAACACAGACAGGTGAAGCGGCTTGCCCAAGGTCACACAGAGGTGGCTGAGATTTTAACGCGGGAATGTGGTTGGAAAGCCCCTGGGTTTAGCTATTCTGTTCTCACTAGCTGGAACCCACTCTGGGTTTGCCTGCTGGTGGGGAAAGTTGCCCTGGGCCTGAGGTGTTCCTGGTCCTCTCCAGTCCACCTCCCCTAAGCCCCTGCCCTGCCTACCACCCTTCCAGCTGCCTCAGCAAAGGAGGTTTTGATGGTTTATCCACTGCCACTCCTCCCCTAGCAGGAGCAGGGAAGCAGGAGGGCTTGGGCGGTGCTGCCGACTCCCCAGCTCTGCTGAGAGCCCCCCAACCAACCCAGGATGAGAGACCCTGGCCCAGGCCTGCCTAGCCCCAGGTGGGCCTCCCCAGTGCATCCTGCTCGCAAAGGCAACAGACCGTGGCATCTACAGACCGTGACCTTCTCCCAGCAGACGGCAGCTCCGTCATCATCGCCAGCTCCTACGCCTCAGTGCGCTTGGTGGGACCCAGCCTCCCCGCCTCCGTGAGCCCACCCATGTGGGCTGGAGAGGGACTGTGAGTGGTGGAGGAGGCCTGGGACCGAGAGGCAGGTTGGTGTTCCTGACTCAGCTGGGCTGCTGCATGGCTGTGTAACCTTGAGCAAGTTATCTGAGCTCTCTGAGCCTCTGTCCCCTCACCCATTCTTTTGTAGGTTCAGTGAACTAAGGTGTGAAAATAGGCATTGCACAGGCTGTGTGGGTGGAAGGGGCTCCCGTTATGCTCGCTCACTCTCCCATGACCCATTTCTCCCGCCCTTTCCAAGCAACCCCTGTGGTCACGTCACATTGAAGAGGAATGCTTTTGAGTACTTCAAGGACCATTGCCCTGGCTTGAGGACTAGGGCTGCACACTCTCCCATGCAGAGAATGCAGACCATCTCAGGCAGGCAGGGACCTTAGGGATCCCTCAACCAGCCCCTCCCTGGGCATTGGAGGTACAGGAGACTGGTCAGGAAGCTACCAGTCTAGGCAAGGAGAAGCAAGTGAAGGAAAATGTATGCATGGCAGAGAGGGAAGCCGGGCCCATATTGTCATCAAGCACAGCTTTGGAGTCAGACAGACCTTGAGTCAGATTTTGGCTTGGAGTTGGGGGTCATAGGAGAACCATCCAGCTATGTAGGCTGGTTCTGTACCATTCTAATAATGCAAAGGGCCACCTTTTGCATTATTGTCATCTTGGATTTGTGTATTTATTAATATGGTTTTCTGCTTTGAGGAAAAGTCGCCCTTTACATATGTGTGAAGGTACTAGTTCTCCTTTTGTCGTTTATCTCTTCCTGCATCTCCTGATGCCACAGATGGCCCTGGGGGCAGGAACTGGATCTAATCATCTCTGTTCAGAGCCTAGTACAGAAAGAAACCTTGCCAAGCACTTGCCAGTGACTGACAACCCCATCCCCTCCATGCCCCCACTGTGTGCCCTGCAGCTGAGGGCCCTTGTTAGGGCATGAACTCAAAGCCCCAGCTAGATGAGAGGACATCAGAAATGGCTGGGTAGGAGAGTGCATTGGGTCAAGAAGAGCATTGCCCCCAGACAAAAGCATATAGCATGAGACACCCTGCCAGGGCTGTGTACAGTTGTTCAGGTTGTGCACTGAAAAAAGGACTAACTGAGGGGCTGGGGCCTACAGTCTATACCATGCTGGTGTGAGGTTCCACTGCCAAGGGAAAAAGCAGATTGTTCTAATTTGCAGTGTGGCACCACGTGGCACAGCTGCAGCCCTGCCCTTGTCCTTTGTCCAGACTCAGACCTCTCTCCAGAGCCTCCCAGGCCTCCCAGTCACTCTCTTGAGTGACTGTGACATGAATACGTGACATAGCAACAGTAGTGACCGTGGCCTCTGTGGTCAGACAGATCCAGTTCAAGGCCCACCTAGCTTTGCCCTCACCAGCTGAACGATCTTGAGAAAGTCACTTAACTTCTATGAGCTTCAGTTTATTCTTTTGTTTTTAATATATATATCATCACAGCATTTTTAAGTGAAGTGTAATTAAAGGAGGATAAAATACACCAATTTTAAATGTACAGTTCAACAACTCCATATGTATACACTTGTGCAGCAACCATGTGAACTGATACTGATTTTGACCCCTAGAAAGCTTCCTTGTTGGGTCTCAGTTTCTTTATCTGTAAAAATGGGGAAACAATAGGTCCATAGAATGTTACAGAGACAAAATGAGATGCAGCTTGCCAGGCATTTAGCACGGTGCTTGGTACACAGAATGTGCTCAGGCCACTGCAAGCTGTTATTATTTCACCCAGGCACTTAGCAATTTCTGCCTCATTTGAGCTTCCCCACATGGCTATGCTTTACCTCTGGGGAAACTGAGGCTCGATGAGGCACTAGCCCTGGCTTTGCTACATGACTTTAGGAAAATCACCTCCCTTCTTTGGGCCAATGGAGAAATCAAATTAGAAACTCCCTGGGTCTCATCTGATCTTTCGCTGGAGTCTGTGTTTAGGTTCTGTGGTCTGAAGCCAGGGGCCCTTGAATGTCTCCACTCAGTCAGGGTGGGGGTATGGGTCTGGGCCTCTGTGGGTTGTGTGTGTTGGGGTAGGGAGGGCAACTGGGTTTTGGCTGGCAGTCAGTTGGGCCAGGCCTTGGGGATGCACCCATGGAGCTGTATATCTGTGTGAACTTTCAGCCCCAAATTGCACACAAAGCACTTTAGGAATCTGTTTACATCCCCTGTGGGCCCCGACCCATTTCACATTTGTCAGGGAGAAATTGGAGGAGTCAGAGTTGCCCTTCCTCACCTCAGCTACTCCTGGGACATTCCTGGGTCAGAACAGAGTGAAGGTGACAGCCAAGAGAAGAATAAATCCTGAAAGACAGAGCCGCACGTTTCCTCCATTTGATACAAACTGGTGCATTCCTTCTCCGTACAGCAGAGGGGAGGAGAGCAGAAATCTAGATCTGGATAAAAAGAACCTGCTGCCCCCGGAAGGGAAAGCTCAGCTTCAGTCCAGCTATCCAGGCAACTCCATCCTGGATTTATTGCCCACTGGCTGGCCCGGAGTCTGACATTCTAGCCGCCATCCTCCGGGCTGTCTCATACATCAGGACCAGGCAGGGAGTGAAGCCAGGAAGGAGTCAGGAGGCCTGGGGTAGGAAGGCAGCCTTGCTGGGTGTGAGCCCCCATCATGGGAGGGTTCAGGCAGAGATGAGAGGCCCACTGGACAAAGAAGTTTTATGGGGACCCAGTCCGGCTTGAGGCCAGAGAGACAAGAGTTTGAACTTTGGCTCCCTTCTATTAGTTGGTTGATTCTGAACAAGTGGGCACTTGCCAGAGTGTCAGCTGCCTCAACTGTGGTATAAGGATGATCTCAGCTTCTTTCAAGATGGCTGCTGCTGCTGCTGCTGCTGCTGCTGCTGCTAAGTCGCTTCAGTCGTGTCCGACTCTGTGCGACCCCATAAAAGGCAGCCCACCAGGCTTCCCCATCCCTGGGATTCTCCAGGCAAGAACACTGGAGTGGGTTGCCATTTCCTTCTCCGATGCATGAAAGTGAAAAGTGAAAGTGAAGTCGTTCAGTCGTGTCCGATCCTCAGCGACCCCATGGACTGCAGCCTTCCAGGCTCCTCCGTCCATGGAATTTTCCAGGCAAGAGTACTGGAGTGGGGTGCCATTGCCTTCTCCGTCAAGATGGCTAGGGGAGCAAAAGTGGCAGTGTCTGTTAAATGCCCAGCCAGAGGCATGAAATAGGATCCAAAGGCTCACTGGGGTAGTAGGATTTGTTGTTTTGCTGTCTGTACTCATTTTCTACGGCTCCTATAACAAGATAGCTCAAATTTAGTTGCTTAGAACAATACAATTTTATCTTGCAATGCTGTAGCCCAGATGGCCAAAATGGGTCTCACTGGGGTACAAGCAAGGTGTCCGCAGGGCTGTGTTCCTTTCTGGAGGCTCTAGGGAAAACTCACCCTCCAGCTTCTAGATGCCACCTGCATTCCTTGGCTCATGGCACCTTCTCTCTTCAAAGCCAAGCTGTGACCAATTGCATTTCCTCCTGTTCCCTTGCTCTGACGTCAATTCTCCTTCTGCCTCTTCCACTCTTAGGGACCTTTGTGATTACAGGGGGCTCATCCAGGTAATCCAAGTAACCCAGGATAACCTCCTTGTTTTAAGGTCAACTGATTCACAACCCTAATTCCATCCACAGTCTTTTAAAAAAAGTATTTATTATCTGGCTGCGTTAGGTCTTGGCTGTGGCAGGCAGGATCCTTGTGGTGCACAGACTCTCTAGTCGTAGCATGCAGACTTAGTTGCTTCTTGGCCGTGTGGGATCTTAGTTCCTTGACCAGGATCGAACCTGTATCACCTGCATTGCAAGGTGGTTTCTTAACCTGCCTGCAATGCAGGAGACCTGAGTTCAATCCCTGGGTGGGAAAGATCCCTTGGTGAAGGGAATGGCAACCCACTCCAATATTCCCGCCTAGAGAATTCCATGGACAGTCCACGAGGTCACAAAGAGTCAGACACAACTGAGCGACTAACACTTTCACTTTTCTTAACCATTGGACCACCAGGGAAGTCTCTCCATCTACATTCTTAGTTCTTCTTTGTCATGTAATATAATTAATATAACATATTCACAGGTTCTGAGGCTTAGGATGTGGACTCCTTTGGGGGAGGAGTATTCTGCCTGTTGCTCCATCCAAGTAACTGGTTGCTCTGTCAAGGCAGAGTTTACTACTTCTGCTCATCAGGAACTGATTGATGCTGTGGACCAGAGGCCCTGTGTGCTGCTTCTTTTCTTTCTTCTTTCAAATAGGAGTTGTTGTAATTGCAATTACTTTATTCTCTCTTGGCCATGGCGAAGTAATAGCAGGTTGGGGTGGTTATCATTCAGGCCACAGATGGCAAGACCTTAAGAATACATCTGACTCTGAAGGGAAAGAATGTCTGTCACCTGGAGATTCGGAAATCAGTAATTACAAGTCTTTGGTTTGAATCTGCCTGCAATGCAGGAGACCCAGGTTTGATCCCTGGTTTGGGAAAATTCCCTGGAGAAATGGCTATCCACTCCAGTATTCTTGCCTGGGAAACCCCTGGACAGAAGAGCCTGACATTATACAGCAATGAATTAGACACGACTGAGCAACTTTCACTTTTAAAAGCACATCTGACTCTGAAGGGAAAGAATGTGAGTCACCGAGAGATTTGGACTCAATAATTACATGAGTCTTTGGTTTGTCTTCCATGCAGGGGAGAGGAGGAGATGGGAGGGTATTATTTTGTATGTGAATAGGGATATGTGTGAATGTTAGTCCAGCAAAGGGGTGGGCTCTGTGGGGCAATTATTCTTTTTTCCAGTAACATCCTTTCCTCTTTCCTTCTGGCCACAACACTCTGATTTTTCTTTAGGGCAATCATTCCTCTCACTTTCCTCCTCTAACAACTCCAGAGACATAGGCCTAGCCTGTCAGAGACACATCCCTGACCACAGGGGTTTGTTCAGGGATGGACACGTGACATCAGAACCAAAAAGGTGAAATATTGGAATACTTGCTGGGAATATTGAGAAAGGGAAACCCTATTTTTTTTTTCCCAGCTGGTTCTGAACCTGGAAGATAACTTCACAGTTATTTTTCCACCATGCAGAGCCTAAGAATGAAGCCAAAATGGAAACCAGGAGACTCTAGAGATGGGGCAAACAGGTCTCAAGGACAGAATTTTAACCTTTGAAAAAAGCCATTCCTGAAATTCTCATACTCTTGGATTTTTAGTTACATGAGTCAGTACTTTTAAAAGATTTATTTATTTAACTTTCTGGCTGCACTAGGTCTTCCCTGCGGTGCACAGGGTTTCTCTAGTTGCAGCAGGTGGGGGCTCCTCTTCATTGCAGTGCACAGGCTTTCTCATTGCAGTGGCTTCTCTTGTTGCAGAGCACAGGCTCTGGGTGCATGGGCTTCGGTAGTTGAGGCACATGAGCTTAGTTACCCTGAAGCAGACACATGGGATATTCCTGGAGCAGGGATCGAACCTGTGTCTCTTGCATTGGCAAGAGTGTATTCTTAACCACTGGACCACCAGGAAGATCCAATACTTAAAAAAAAAAAAAAAAGTTTGCTTAAGCCAATTTTGGGGCATTAAGATTGTTATATGGCAATGGGATTGTGATTATAAATAATATCCTTATAGTACTCTCCCATTTACAAAGAACTTTTATATCCATGTAATAATCACAGTAAGCTTGCAAAGTAAGGGTTGTGTGCCCTGCTTTATGGGTAAGAAAACTGAGCCTGATTTGATTTGTTCATGGATGCATGTTAGTTACATGCCAGGACCAGATTTCCCAAGATGAAAACTTGACGGTTTTTCTCCCCTCTTGTGTCACCATCCCAGAAGGTGAGGAGTCAGGAAAATTTCTGTAATAAAGTGGAATTTGAGCTGGGCCTTGCAGAATGGGTAAGATCCCAATAGAGAAAGTGGGAAGGACATCTTCGAAGGGGAGGAATATGTGAGAAAAAGCCTGGAGATGGAAGGGGCAGGTGTGATGAAGAGTGACAGTTGACTTAGGGCCCACTAAGGTCAGGTGCACAGGTAGGGGCAGAGTTGAAATTAGTCCCCCGGGAGTCTGAGAAAATGGGCTTTGGAAGAGGCAGGAGGGTCTATCTTGAGTCCCACAGACCGCACACTGGACTGAGGCTACTTTGCTCAGGTTGCAGAGGTGACCCCTCTGTTTCAGATCTAGGAAGGGCTCTGCTGTCATCTTATCTCAAAGTTGACAGCCCTGGGCTTGCACTTTGGCCCTTCTGCTTCTAAAATATGTGACATTGGGCAACTCATTTTACCTTCCTCCTTGGTATCCCAACTGTAAGTTACAGAGTGTGACGAGGATTCGCAATAATGAGAGTAAAGAATGAAGCTTGCCTCTGAGCAGGTGCCCTAAGGATGGTCCTTAGTGTAAGCACTGATCCAATATGACTGGCCAGCCAGTGCGTACTCAGTCATGTAGGACTCTCTGCAACCCCATGGACTGTAACTCCTGTTAGGCTCCTCTGTCTGTGGAATTTTCCAGGCTAGAATACTGGAGTGGGTTGCCATTTCTTACTCCAGGGGATCTTCCCAACCCAGGGATCAAACCTGCATCTCAACTGTGCCTTTCCTTCCTAAGGATGGTAACTATTATGATTATTATCCTCAACATCTTTATGAACATTGTTATTATACATCTGAACCCATTCTTCCTTCCATTCTTTCTCCTCATGCAGACAATAGACCCTGATTCCTCTCCCTGATGCCTTTGGGCCTGGATTTCTGTTTCCCTACAGCGTTGTGCTTGCCTGATTCTTAGCCTGCGGAAGGAAATCTTCAGTTCTTTGATTCAGGGACATTGTAACTCTTACCGCAACTGTGATTCATTACATATCCTTTTGTGTTTGTCTCTCTTGTTCTGCTCGTTCCTCATGGGGTGGGCCTGTGTCTGTCTTGGTCAGCGTCTTGGTTAGTGCCTAGTGTATAAAAGAATTCCCTAAATATTTGCTGAAAGAAACACTGAATAAGTGACCGGTGATTGAACTCTCGGAGTGAACAGACAGCAGTACTCAGGGTCATAGGCAAGGCCCCCGGCCTCTGAGTTCCCTGGGAAGCACCACTGACTACTTGTAAAGGGATGGTAGAGGTGGGCAGCTCCCGGCAGCAATCTGAGGTAGGCAGGATTTAGCCCCATTTTAGAGTTGAATAAACTGAGGTTTACAGAGGCTTGCTCAAGATGAGCCTTCCTGTAAGTGGGGGGCTGAGCTTGACACAAGAGCTGTGGCTGGTGCCTCAAAGCCTGTCTAATGCTAATTTCAGTGCCCACAGATCTGCACGCTATTTTCACCTGAATGCTTTATTTATTTCACTGATGATTTCTGTTTGCAATAGAGCTTTCTCCAAAATGATATTGGGCAAACCTAGAAAAAGGGACAATCATTCCTAAACCATTTTCCAGAGCCAATGCTGGAAAATGGAGGATGATTTGGGGTGCCAGCTCCTGCTATGGTTCTCGGAGACCCTAATGGCAGTCATTACACGAGCAAGCTGCTAACCTGTAAGCAAATGTGTCAACTTAACGAACAATCAAGCAATTCCCGATCTGTGTTGGATATTAGCCGAGTGCTGGATATTGGCCAGCAGAGTGAGTTGCACAATGCTCTCCCTGGAGGGGAATTGTTGGATGGGGGGGATTTTTCAGCTCGTGACTTGGATGAACCTAGAGCTATTTCCCTCTTGAGGAGCCCCAGCCTGAGAGGCACCAGCAGCCTCTGATGAGGGTGGCTGTGGGACAGAGCGGGGAGTGGGCCTGGCTCCGTCTTTTCAGGCCTGGCCTGGTGGGGTGGCCCTCAGAAACCTTAGTAGGATTTAGGTCTGCACAGCAGCCCAGGAGAGCCCCTTGGAAACCTAGCAGCTGTGGTTGGTAGGGAGGTGGTTTCCAGGGAAACAGAGCACCCAGCAAAAAGAGGGGGCTGGAGCCTGAAGAGAGGCCAGAGCAGCAAGGGAGGAGACCCCAGCCCTAGGAGCAGAAGGGCCTGGGGCGGGGGAGGGGGACGTGGTGCGGAAAGAGGGCAGGAGGGGGATTTGGCACAGGCTTCGGCTGCCTGGTCTCAATTTACTTGTGAGGAGCCTCCTAATAGCCGGGTGAGAGCCGTGCACGCTTTCCTGAGAGCCTGCTAAGTGTTTATGGAATGATTTGTGAGGAGAAGTTTCTTTGGAAGCAGCTTGGGGAAGGTATGTTATTAAGAGCTTTCTCTCCAAGCTCCCCTTGGCCCGCTTCCCCCCAGGCCCCTGGGGTCTGGGCAGCCCATGGTCACAGCAGCTGTTTGCTATTTTGTAGGCCACGGGGCCGGGGAGTGTCCTGGGGCTGGGGGAAGACAGAGAACTGGGGCAATTTCCTCTTCCCCGAGGTGGCGTCATGCAGCAGAGGAGGGCTAGGGGCTGGAGCCGGGAGCCTGCCTCTGAGGAAGGGACCCTGGGCTCAGGAAAGTGTGAGGCCTGATACAGGGGCCAAGGAGGAGGAAGATCTCAGGCTCAGAGGCAGCCGAGAGGTCATGGATGATGGGGACTGAAGCATGGCCGTTAGCCACCGATGACATGGAAGGCACTGGGGAGTGGCATAGACAAGCCAAAAAGATGGGGAGTGGCCAGTGACTCAGTGATGTGTTTGCCTTCCCCACAGAATGGGGCGGGGGCAGGGCGCCCCTGGCATTCAGACTGTCTGGCTCTTTCTTTTTTTAAAAAATAATTTTTGTTTATTCATTTATCTGTTTTGGACTGTGCTGGGTCCTTGTTGCTGTGCTCAGGCTTTCTCTAGTTGCAGCAAGCAGGGGCTACTCTTCATTGTGGCGCGCAGGCGTCTCACTGCAGAGCACAGGCTCTCGGTGTGCGGGCTTCAGTAGCTGCAGGGCATGGGCTCAGCTGCTCTGCAGCATGTGGAATCTTCCCAGACCAGGAATAGAAGCCATGTCCCCTGCACTGGCAGGCAGATTCTCATCACTGTACCAACAGGGAAGTCCTGCCTAAGTCCTCTTGATCTCCGCATGGTCAGTGGACATCAGGACCGGCCCAGAGTGGGGGTTCAGCTGAGTGAGTGATGGACCCTCACTTGGCCAAAACCATCTCCATCAGACAAGGGCCCAGTGAGGGCCCTGGGCCAACCCTGGATGTTAAGTTCACTGTGACTCTTGGTCTGGGAAGCCCAGGACCATCTCCTCACTGTCCCATTAGTGGAAATCCCCCCAGTCTGGTCTCTACAGAGCAGCTTCTTTACCCTCTGGAGTTGGCAGCCAGCTTACACAGGTCCCCTAGGAAAGACCAGTGACTGGTCATTGCTGATTCTGTGAGGTCCCTGCCGGGACACGCAGGCCCATCATGGGCTTTATCCAAGTTTATCTGCACAGCAACTCTGGGGAAGTGGGAGAGCAAAATTTAACTTTTTACCTTCCCAATTTTATTGCTGAAAAAACTGAAGCCCAAAGACTATGGTTGCACTGCAGTGGTCATACAGCGGGTACCTGCCCAGGTGGGGCTCGTATGCAGGAGTTAAGACCAAAGCTAGTGCTTTGGCCTGTGAACTACACCTACTGAAAGACCCTTACCTCTGTCATCTCACTTGGCACACTGCACGGTCACTGTCTATGATGTCTCTCTCTTACCTTAGAGATCCCTGAGGATAGGGGTCAGATTGCCTTCATCCTGGTCTCAGTACCGGGCCTGGCATGGAGGAGTTGGATGGAAGGATGGATGGATGGATGGATAAACTCTAGGCCACAATTTGGAAGATAACACATGAGCAAATTAACAAAACTAGCATGGCAGGAGTCTTGGAGAACAGCCTACCGGGGTGAAGGGGTATGTGTTTGGGGTAGTGGTATCTACAGATGCCAAATACCAAACCAAGGATCTGTACTGGAAATCTGTGGGAGTCAGTTTTTTGATGTCATGGTGATTGGGGACCTCCACTGACATTTTGCAAATGAGCATACTGGAAAGTTTTGTGGGACATCTGTGCAAATGAAAAGCCTGTTTGTAGCCACCTGTGCCTTGACCCTAACTCTATTTTATGTGTGAACACAAAATATTTTTTACACAATTCTAATACACCCTGAATTTTCCAGGAACACAATTACTTTGTAAATTAAGGGAAGATTGTCCTTTGTTCAGAACATCATTAAGATTGGTTCATCATTTCATCACTGATGGCAAAACTTCTCATGGTGTTTGAGTGACCTGGCCCAGTTGTGGGCACAGCAATGAGCCCTCAGATAGATCCTCCCATTATGTCTTCTTAGGGGAGCCAACCCTGGGCACGAAAATATTGAAATATGTATTTTTGGTATAAATGACTTTCCATTTATTTCATTTCAGTTTTATCCAGTAGTGCGCTGGAGCTAAGTCACACAGAACAGATGGGGTGTGTGTTTCTTCCTAACCCTCCATTCAGTGTCATCATGCTGGTAGCTTAAAATCTGCCATTGTGGAAGTATTCCCACCATGGAAATTGTCCAAAAATGCAAGCCTACCTTGTGAGTTTGGTTTCAGACCACCACAATAAAGCAAATATCACACTAAATCAAGTCACACGAATTTTTTGGTTTCTGATGCATATAAAAATTTTGTTTACACTATAGTCTGTTAAGTGTACAATAGCATTATATCTAAGAAACAATGTGCAGACCTTAATTAACAATTATTTTATTGCTAAAAAATGCTAACCATCATTTGAGCCTTCATGGAGTCATAATCTCTTTTCTGGTGGAGGGTTTGAAATATCGTGAGAATTACCAAAATATGATGTAGAGACATGAAGTGAACAAAAGCTGTTGCAAAAATGGTGCCAATAGACTTGTTTCACACAGGTTTGCCACAAATCTTCAATTTATAAAGAACGCAATATCTGCGAAGCACAATAAAACAAGGCATGCCTTTATAAACGAAGTTTTATTTTTTCCTTCAGAGATCTGATTGTTAAACATTTATCAGCCCACCCCTGGTTGCACTGGGTTTTTCATTGTGTGTGTAGGCAGGCTGTATTATCAATGAAGATAGTTTCCTGATACAATTTTAGCACAATAAAGGGAGCTTTGGGCCTCATCGGATGGAGACCCACAGAAGGAGGGAATTGGGCTCGAGGACAGAATCTCCTGCTCATGACAAGTGAGAAGCAGGCTCCTGAAGAAGCTAGGAAGCTTTGAATATTTGTGAGGAGGCCTTGACGGCGTGTCAGGCAAACCACAGAAGGTTCTACTCTCCCTACCACCAGCGTCCAGGGAGGCAGCAGGCCCACCAGAGGCAGCCTCCACTTCCTCCCTCTGAAGTAAGTAAGTGTGTGTTAGTCACTCAGTTGTGCCCAACTCATTTCGACCCCATGGACAGCAGCCCATCAGGCTCCTCTGTCCATGAGATTCTCCAGGCAAGTATACTGGAGCGGGTTGCCATTTCCTTCTCCAGGGGATCTTCCTGACCCAGGGATCGAACCCGGGTCTCCTGCACTGCAGGCACATTCTTTACCAACCGAGCTATACGAGAAGCAGGAGGCTCACTGGAGGCAGCCGCCACTTCCTTACTCTTCCCTCTGGAGAATTTAGCAATTTGGCATGACAGATGCTGGGGCTGCTGGGTTGTGCTGGGCTATTTTATCTGTTGCAGTTTTGACAAATAGAACTGATTGAAAAAGGAGAGGCCAGGTGACCTTGACAGTGACCAGCCCTTGACTTGTCCTCCTGGGGGCTTGGGCCCTCCATCAAGTCCCCCCTGCGGTTGGCCCTCGCCCGCCTCATCCTGTCATGCAGAAGCCCACTACCCAGGTCTCTACATTTACCTAGTGGTAACAATGCCCAGCTTGTGAACTCCTGTATGCAAGCCCTGTGCTAAGTGCTTCTCGTGCATGACTTCCTGGTACTCTGCCCTCTTCACCTCCCGTGAGATGTCATCCTTTTTTCTCCATTTTTCAGCTCAGAGAGAAGAAAGGACTTGCCCAAAGTCACCCAGTCAGCAAATGGTGGAGCCACGACCACAAGCCAGGCTGTCTGCCCCTCAGCCGGACTCTTAACCCCACACTCAAACTTTCAAAGGGAAGATGATATCTGTTCAATTCCTCTCTTTGATGAGGTCCAATGTGTAGGTCAGAGCTGGAAGGGACCAGAGAAATGACCTAATCCTATGATTCTCAACACTTCATAAATCCATGCCCCCCTACCACCACTGACATATATAAACTTCTCTATCAAAGAACATGCTCCCACCATGAGAGAAGCAGAGGCCCTCTTTTTCTATAAAGGATGTTTCTGCTGGTCTGTTTATCGTGTAGGTAGGGTCAGGCTGAATAATGGTGATTTCAGCGGTATCACTGAGAGCCAATGTTATTGCTATGGCTTTAAAACACAAACAGAAAAAGAATCTATTAGTCACTGAGGAGTGTAATAAGCCTGTTGAGTAATCAGCCTGCCGGCCATGGTACCTGCAAACCACAAGGATGATAAATGAAATACCACAGCCAAATTCTTGGACACTCGAGGGTGGGTGTGGGGCTTGTGAGCAGGGAGGTCACAGGCCTTGTTCTGGAAACTCTGCTTCCTACCAGTGGGCTGAGGAACCCCTGCTCAATTTCAACTTTCCATTTCACAGGTGGAGAAACTGAGGCCTAGAAAGGAGAAATTTTTTTTTTTTTTTTTTTACCCAAGGTGCTCAAGACGGTTAGGACTGGGAGCCAGTTCTTGCTGGCTGTCCACAGTCTGAGAGGACAGCAAGTGCCTGTGAGCATGGCTTGGGTCATGTGGAGTGTTTTTTATCCCTTTCTGACCTGTTTTTCTCCGGCCCCACTCCCCCACCCCCTGACATGCCCTGGCTGTTTTCAGAATCCTTCCCCCTCCTCTTTGCAGATAAGGTTGCCAAGGCTTCCAGAGGGACTTGGGGACAGGGTGTGGCTTCTGAATTGTCCAGTCTTGGGGATGATCTGGAGAGAGACCAGGATTTGTGTCTCCTTTCCCTTTCCCCAGGCCTGTCCATTTGCAGCTGTGTGGGTGGATCTAGACACTCTAGGATTTGCCAAATGGGCAGAGACACCTAAGGTTTTCCCCAAATCCAATCTGAAAGGGCCTTCTTGGAGGGAATTAAAAACTAGGAAGGAAGTGGCCAGAGCTCTGACTTCAGAGCACTGTAGTTGCTAGCCACTGGAGTGAGCCAGTCACTTAGCTTGTCCAGTCCTCAGTTTCCCTCTTCCGTAACATGGGAAGAGTGAGGGATGTTCATCTGGTCAACGAAACTTTACTGAGCGCCCATCATCAAAGTTCACGCTTCAGTGCTTACTATGTTCCAGGTGCTGAGCTAATTATTATCCACACTTCTTGCCTTTCAAACCACCTTCAAGCTAGGTTTTATATCTCCTATTTTAATGACAAGGTAACTGGGGCTCAGAGAGTTTTAACAGTTTGTCCAAGATTCTGCAACATATCCAGGACACATACTCAGGGGCTCATGGGAGTAGCCCAGGCAGCCCATACCTGCCACATTTTGAAGGTACTTAATATACATATATTTTTTTATTTTTGACTGTGCTGGGTCTTCACTGCCGCGTGGACTTGTCTCTTGTTGCGGCAAGTGGGGGCCGCTCTTCGTTGCAGTGCACAGGCTTCTCGCTGCGGCGGCTTCTCTTGTTGCAGAGCTCAGGTTCTAGGCTGCATGAGCCCAGTAGTTGCAGTTTCTGGGCTCTAGAGAGTTGCAGTTTTCAGGTTCTAGAACACAGGCTCAATAATTACGGCACACAGGCTCAGTTGCTCTGCGGCATGTGGGATCTTCCCAGACCTGGGATCTAACATGTGTCTCCTGCATTGGCAGGCGGATTCTTTACCACTGAGTCACGGGAGAAGCCGAGTCATTAAATGGGAGTATAGTGAAACACAAACAGATTCCTTCCTGGAATCTTCCGTCTAACTGTGGAAATATCCAGTCAGTCCTCAGAGGATACGGCTTCACCCTGGGCACAGAACCCAGTCCTGGGGCCCACCACTCTGAGTTTGAGAGGAGGGCATCCGACTGCCGCCATCATGACATCACTGGTGGGCTTCTGGGGGCCCACCAGTAGAGCTGGAAAAGCAGAGGGCTATTTCACGCCCATCCTCTCTGAGTGGCTCCTGGGGTGGTAAGGATGGCTGCTATGAGGGGAACTGAGTTCTAAGAACAACTCCAGTTTCACAGCCAGCCACCAGGAAATGAGGCAGGTGTTTTACAGATACTTGCTGATTTGATCCCTCAACAGTCCCAGGAAGTAGGGATTATTGGCCTCATATATTGAATGCAGAGACTGAGATCCAGAGGTTGGAAGTGACTAGTTGAAAGTCATCCAGGACTACGGTTTTGACCAGAGTCTGTCTACCCACAAGCCATGGTTTTTCACTGTCCTTAGCCCCAGTCTATGGTTGTTGTGGGATGCTGTACAAGTCACTACACTTCCCTGGATCAGGGGTTCCATGAGATGAGAAAATTCATTCTTACCCTTGTTAAAAAGTAGTGAAAGATTTCAATGATATCGTAGATGGAGATGTGCTTTGAAGTTCTGCCTGTAACGGACATTTTGCTATTATGTGATTTCAGGGGTATTGGTGACTCTATAGCTTAAAAGTAGCATCTCCTCTGGCCTGTCAGACCCTAAAATTCTACCCTGAGAGCTGCTTCCCCAGGGTATGACTTTGTCTTCAGTAAGTCCTCTGGAAGAGCAGATTAGTGGGGGCAGGATTACCCATTATCAGACACTAGGGCCTTTACAACATTGCTCTATGGTTGGGTCAAGTCCCGTGATTTCCAGGTAGGCAGATGGCTTGGGAGAGATGAATTGTTCCTTCAGACCTGGGTGAAAAGTCCTGTCTTATAAGCTCAGTCCCATCTTCTTGTGGGCGAATACACTACCTCCCATGGAGAGCAAACAGAGCCAATAACTCTGGTCACAACGGCTTTGGGCCCCCACAGTTCTCATGACCAAGATCTGGAAGTCAGAGAAGTGGGCTCTGAGAGGCCCAGCTGTGTGGAATCTAGGCAGACACGAAGCATGTACAGAAGACTGAGAGCCCCTTGGGGGCCCAGAAGCTGCCTGGAGCGGGTATGACCACTATAGAGATCAGAAGCCAGTGCAGATCAACCCAGAATGGACAGGCAGAGCCAGGTTAGAAGCAGGATACGAATGGCAGGATATTGTAGTCATTACCTCCAGAATTTTAATTTACAGAGGTGGCTGAGTTTCTGAGGTGTTATCATCTCCAGCAGTAAGCTTCTGGGCCAGGGCAATGTTATCTGGGATGAGGGACTGGGGATTCCTTTCCAAGTGGGAGCCCACTAGCTCATGTGGGCCTTAACACTGCCATGTTTGGTTGAAATTATGACTTATTTCAAGGGTTTAGGCCTCTGGATTATAAATCAATGAACACACTCAGACCAACAGCAAGAAGATCACAGTCACCAGAATGGTGGTCAGCTATGCCTGACAGATTTTTGTTTTTGGTGGAAATTTAGGTTCAAATGAGTCCCATATCAGATAAGTAGTCGCCTGGCCTGTGGGACAATCTGTAGTTAAAGGGTTCCAGGGTAGTACTGGAGAAGGCCATGGCAACCCACTCCAGTACTCTTGTCTGGAAAATCCCATGGACAGAAGAGCCCCTTAGGCTGCAGTCCATGAGGTCGGGAAGAGTTGGACACGACTGAGCGACTTCACTTTCACTCTTCACTTTCATGCATTGGAGAAGGAAATGGCAACCCACTCCAGTGTTCTTGCCTGGAGAATCCCATAGACAGAGGAGCCTACAGTCCATAGGGTCACACAGAGTTGGACATGACTGAAGCAAGTCAGCATGCACGCACACAAGAGGTGGACAGCAGCAGGACCCCACTGGGCTCTGCCACATATGGGGGCTCACTGTGCCCTTCCTCTCTTGCTGGTCCCTCAATTCATCCCAAGGGTCTTTCCAGGGCTTCTGATGTGACCTCCTCCAGCACTATAACATCTGGCAAGGGACTGAAGACAGGGAAAGTCACCCTTTCCTGCACGTGGAATATGCCAGAGGACCCAGGTTTGACTCCATCTTGTTCTAAGAAGGGCATGTAGCTGGGCTAAGCTTGCAGGGTGGTTTCCACGGCCCAAAGTATAATGGGCAGCTGGGTGTGGAGAGCCACAGGCTCAGGGTCCGAGAGAGCGTCTCTTGCCAGGAGAGCTGGATGGAGGGAGGAGTGTGCAACATGAGGGAGACCATGAGGGGCAGCCAGGTATCCAGAAGTGTGGCCCATGGTGTGAGGCGGGTAGAGAGGCAGAACGTGCAGATGGCTGGACAGCTGAAGCTGCCCCCTGCCTCTCAGTTTGCTCCAGGAACTGTTTCTCTACAGCCCTCTGGGAAGGATGACCAGCTTCGGGGAAAGGCTCTCCCGACAAGACGACCACATCGTGGTCACAGGCTTGCTTTGAGATCACTGACACAGCTTGCTGCAGCAGCATGGCAACCTCTGCGCAAGGGCTGGCCTCTTCAGTCCTTTGAGTCCCACGTGGGTTGGAGAGTAAGAAGGGGTGTCTGTTGCGGCATTACCATGAAAAAAACTACATATTCAATGGCTGAGCCCCAGCACATTGCATATCTCAATAGTGCAGAATAATCCTCCACGTGCCCCTTTCCCCCAGCTCTGGGTCGTCTTTCTAGACAGAGTCCCCCTCGGAGTGGACGCCAGCACTTCTCCTCTCTCCTCTACCTCTGCCCCCAGTGTCTACTCTGAGTGTTTTTTTAATTTAAAATTTTTTATTTTGAAATACTTACAGATTCACAGGAAATTAAACGATTTTGAAAAATGAGTAATAAAACCGGAGGGTGACCTACCTGATTTCAGACAGATAGCTACAGTAATCAAGACTATGTGTTATAACAGGGACCTACTGTAGAGCACATGGAACTCTGTTCAATGTTATGTGGCAGCCTGGATGGGAGGGGGGTTTGGGGAGAATAGATACATGCATATGTATGGCTGAGTTCCTTTGCTGTTTGCCCGAAACTATCACAACATTGTTAATTGGCTATGCTCCAATTCAGTTCAGTTCAGTCACTCAGTCATGTCCCACTCTTTGTGACCCCATGGACTCTAGCACGCCAGGCCTCCCTGTCCATCACCAACTCCTGGAGCTTGCTCAAACTCATGTCCATCGTGAGTCGGTGATGGCATCCAACCATCTCATCCTCTGTCGTCCCCTTCTCCTCCCACCTTCAATCTTTCCCAGCATCAGAGTCTTTTCCAATGAGTCAGTTCTTTGCATCTGGTGGCCAAAGTATTGGAGTTTCAGCTTCAGCATCAGTCCTTCCAATGAATATTTAGGACTGATTTCCTTTAGGATGGACTGGTTGGATCTCCTTACAGTCCAAGGGATTCTTAAGAGTCTTCTCCAACACCACAGTTCAAAAGCATCAAATCTTCAGCGCTCAGCTTTCTTTATAGTCCAACTCTCACATCCATACTTGACTACTGTAAAATAAAAAAATTTTTAAAAAAGACTGTGTGTTACTGACAGAAGGATAGATCTGTAGATCAGTGGGGCCGAATAGAGTCCACAAAGAGAGTCTCACGAATATGGCTGTTTCAGTCTTTAAAAAGGAAAACTATTTTGAAATAATTGTAGATTCAGAGGAAGTTGTAAAGATAGAAAGGGCAGATCCTGTGTACCCTTCACCCCATTTCCACCAGTGGTTCCACCTTAGACCTTTCCAGGACCACAACACCCACGTGTGTTGATATAATGCATGTGTGTAGCTCTGTGTCATCTCATGACATGTGAAGATTCACGCCAGCGTCACCACCATCAAGCTACTGAAGTGTCCCATCACCACACAGCCCTCGCTCGCGCTGCACTTTAGTCACACCCGCCCTCCCCACACACTTCTGCACTTGCTGCCACACTCTTTGCCATCCCCTTAATCCCGTCACAGTCCCCACCCTTCTGGGCACCTGGCTGCCCCTCCTGTCCCACTCATATTGCCAGATTCCTTCCACGCAGCCACACCATTCCTAACGTGTGGCAACCAGTATTCTCCGTCCTGTTATTTTATCACTTCAAGAGTTTTATGTAAACAGAATCAAACACACGGGACCTTTTGAGGCTGGCTTTTCATGCTCATCGCAGTGCCCTGCGACCCATCAGGTTCCAGGCACATCACCAGTTCCTCCCTTTATTCTGAGAGGTGCCCCATGGTCTTTTCCGTATTCAATCCTCTCTCCTTCAAGATCTTTTCTTCTTTTATTTGCCTCTGAGCCAGCGAGTCTCACCTGTTTCCTCACTGCTGGAGCTGAGTAGGGAGGGGGTCTCTGCTCTTTGGACTGTAGGAACCTGGCGGGGATGAGGGCCACTGCTTCTTTTTCCTTCAGCCTCGGGGTGAAGCATGCGCAGGCCGCACAAGCCTGCCTGCGGGTGTCTTCACTGCTTGTGGTTTGATTTCCATGTTGCTGTGATATTGGACTGCTCTTTCTCTCCTTTACTCAAGACTGTTCAGAGTGTGCCCATCTGTCATCCTGGCCTGGTGTGCCTGGGGCCCCAGTGGTGAGGGTGTAAGTCCTCCACTAAGGGCTCAGACTGGGTAGTCCTGCCCCACCATCTGAGTCACTCTATACCTGATCCCACCAGGTGTGAGGTCAGAAGCCACTCACAGGGCTTCTACTGTCTGGGGACAGGATCTGGGATCTGGACTTGCCAGGGGTGCTAAGGGGAGGCAGATTTCAGGGAGAGCCTCCCTGTTTGGGGCCACCTGTGCCAGAATCTACCAATGGAAGGGGTGGGCTGGGACGTCTCCCTTGCTCTGCACCAGCGGGCCAGGGGACTGCGCACCCTTCTGCTCTCTGGGTCTCATCTCCGCAAAAGTGCAGTTAGACATGGACCCCATGATCTTAGGCCCCTCATCTGTGACATGCTCAGTGTGCCCAGTGACTACCTTCTGCCAACAAGAAAGGCCTGATTCCCTACTGGCCTCAGAGTGGAGTTCAAGGTTATTAAAGCAGTCAAAGCTCTGCATGGACTGAGATACCTGGTGACTCTGTGACCCCAGCTCTCACTACTTCCTGCCTTCTCCTTTTAGGCTCCAGCTTCATGGAACCAGCCATTACTCCCCAGACCCTCAGGCTTTCTTCTCTTGCTGATCTACTGCCTTGGACTCCTAGTGCAGATACTACCTCCTCTTGGAAGCCCTCCCTAACTGCCTTCAACCCCCCTACTCCTGTTCTTATCTGTTCTTGTCTGCTATGTCTGTCCCTGCTCTTGACTGGCTATGCCTGGCTTGGCCAATGAGGCTGAGAGAAGGGTGATACAGGGTCCTGGTGTCCAGCACAGTGCCAGACACAACTCAGACCCTCACTGAAGGGGATGGAACCCTGGCTACCTCCAGTTCGGTGAGACGATGATGCCTCTTCCTCCTCCCTCCATCTTCCACCCTTCCCCTCCTATCCTCCCTTTCTCCTCCTTCTCCTCTGGCTCTGTGGGCTGTCCTGCCTGGGGTGGGTGAACTCACACTCTGATGTGGCTTGGCCAAGCTTTCCTTTGAATGCAATGAAAACCAAACAACTCATTGCTCATAGTTGTTAGAGAAAGTCCATAGGATGGAAAAGCTGCCTGTTTACCCACCCTGGTACTACCAGCTGGATTTTCCTACTCCTCAAAGCCCAAGCTTTCAGGGAAATATAGAATTCTAGGATCTTAGACTCACAGGATAATGGAATCATTGAATCATTGAATCAGAAAGCCACACTAATGATATCTTACTATTATATTACATTAAAGCCAGAGATTCCTTTTACCACATGGAATCTTTGTATATGGAATCCTAGAATCCCCAGCAAGGTGGTGCCAAAAACATCAGGTTGGACCCAAGAGTCCACTGCCTGTGTATCTGTGTGCCATAGGCTGAATGTTTGTGTCCCCTCAAAATTCATGTGTGTGCATGCTAAGTTGCTTCAGTTGTGTCTGACTCTTCGCAACCCCATGGACTGTAGCCCACCAGACTCCTCAGTCTATGGGATTTTCCAGGCAAGAATACTGGAGTGGGTTGCCATTTCCTCCTTCAGGGGATCTTCCCAACCCAGGGATCAAAGCCGCATCTCTTAGGTCGCCTGCTTTGGGTGGGTTCTTTACCACTACCATCACCTGGGAAGCCCCCAAATTTGTGTATTGAAGCCCTAATCCCCAGTGTGATGGTATTTGGAGGTGGGGCCTTTGGGAGGTAATTAGGTGATGAGGGTAGAGCCCCCTCAATGGGATTAGTGCTCCTTGTAAGAAGAGACACAAGAGAGAGGATTTCTCTCTACTGTGTAAGGATACAGTAAGAGGCTGTCCATCTGCAAACCAGGAAGTTCACCTCACCAGACACTAAGCTGGACAGAATTTTGATCTTGAATTTTCCAGTCTCCAGAGCTGTGAGAAATAAATGTTTGCTGTTTAAGACACCATGAAAGCCCTCTGTGCAAGGTCACACATCGAGAAGCAGAGAAGGTTGTGGCTCTCCCAGCTGGGGCTCCTGCCCTACACAAGACCCTGACATGCCAGTGTTGGGAGGTTGGCTCCAGTGACAGATGGGCTCAGCTCTGATGATGCTGTAACATGTGGTTCTGGACAAGGCACTCAACCATCTGACCTCTGGTTTCATGGCAGCAAGGGCATAATAATTATAGGTGAACAGTCAACTGGTGGGTAGCTTGTAGGCAGTCTCCTGATGTGAGGCATTCAGGGGCTTGAACAGTGCAGGGCTCTCCAAGAAGCTTTGGTGGCTTGATAGGATTCAGAGGTGAGGGCAGGAAAACCTGGTGTGCAGGGATAAAGCTGGGCCGCGGCCATGAGCCACACTGAGGACGTTGATCTCAAGCCTGTGGGGAAGAGGACAGGCAAACCTCTGGTTAAGCCTTTCTCGGGTCTCCATCCCACCCTGCACACCCTCCCTGACAATAAATCTGAGACATACATGTAACTGCCTGAGCCTCCTTGCCTCATCTGCAGAGCACAGGCAGTAACGCTCTTGGATCAGGACCAGTAGCAGCCTTCTCCCCACATTTCTGGGCATGCTCTTCCTCTCTGAGGCTCAGTTTACTTATCTAGAACTTAGCAAGGAGATGCGAAATGGAGTGCAGCTTTTCTGGTAGCAGCACTGAAAGCAGGTAACCTGAGGAGGGCTTTCCTGGTGGCTCAGTGGTGAAGAATCTGCCTGCCAACGCAGGAGATGCAGGTTCAGTCCCTAGGTGGTGAAGATCCCCTGGAGAACGAAACGGAAACCCACTCCAGTACTCTTGCCTGGAGAACCCCATGGACAGAGGAGCCTGGGGGGCTACAGTCCATGGGATCACAAAAAGCCGGACATGACTGAGCGACTGAGCACAGGCCTTAGACCCCAGATCTGCAGTTTCCTTGAGGGCAGGACTAAAACGCGTTCACGTTTTAACCAAAGCACAGTGTGGGCGATGATACACATTAAAGACAAAGAATGGCAATCAACTGTGCCTTAGAAGAAACCGTACTGGTCACCTGATCATCTGTCCCTAGTGCCTTCTCACAGGTATTCATGCAGTCATTTCAGCTGCCTCTCAGAGAGGTTGAGTGTCTTCCTCCAGGTCACACAGTAAAGAATTGGTCCAGAGGTGTCTCTACCCCAGCTATTCTGTCTCCCTACGGCTGTTTTCCTTTTTCTGTTTTGCTTCACCAGATGGCATTTGGCTTCACAGCCTCTGACTTATTTACGGATTGGAGGAGAGGGGGCTGGGGCTGGGGGGGGGCCCTTCTTTCAGGACATCAAAGTCAACCAAGCTTGTGCCCTTGGTGGGCGGTCTGGAGGAGCCTGCCCTGTCAGCATATCAGCAAAGTCAAGCCCTCTCCAGAGAGGTAGGGGTGAGGTGGGGGTTGGGGGCTGGGTTGGGATCAGATTGCCCTGAATGGAAACAAACTCCAACCCCAAACCAAACCCAAATAGAGATTCCAGGAGGAACTGGGTATCCCAAGCTATCCCAGGCTATGCTGGGACAGGGAGGGAGGGGCCAGACGATGAACTCTTCCAGCTCCCCAAGGGGTGTGCGGTTCCCAGGCCTGTGCTGAGCAGTTGGCCCTCGGAGACCCAGGCAGATGGAATTTCTATCCCATGAGCCAATAGCCAGCCAGTGCAGGAGAGCAGCTCTAGGCCTGGTTTTCTGTCTGCCTGACAAACATCCACAGAGGGCTTGCTGTCTTCTAGCAGCTACCAGAGAACAATGTGGGTGAGGGGCCTACATCCAGTGTTTCCAGAGTAGTAACATGGAGGCTGTGGGCACATTAAACTGATGGTAACTGGCCTTATTAGGGCTCTTCACACCTCCAAGAGTACTGGTAGTGCTCAGCTGGGGACCTTTGGCTAGCGGTCTGTGCTCACATTTGGAAGTGTGTCTGGCTTCCAAGGCAAATTGTAGCTGAAGGTAAAACCAGCCCTAACACTCATGAGGGCAGCAAGAAGCACCTCAGTCTAATTTTCACCAGGGAGGCAGGTCCTTTATTTAAAATCTGTGGGACCCTGGAATTGGAGGAAGGAAAGGGAGAGAACTAGCAAATGCTGAGTGCCTATCAACTGTTAAACCCTGGGCCATGCCCTTATTTTTCTTTTTTTTAAAACTTTTTATTTTGTATTGGGGAATAGCCGATTAACAAACAAACTGTGATAGTTTCAGGGGAACAGAGAAGGGACTCAGCCATACATATACATGTATCCATTCTCCCCCGAGTCCACCTCCCATGCAGTGGGCCAGCCCCTTATTAAAATGCATCCTCAGGTTAGTCCCAACCTGAGAGATAAGGGTGATTAGCACCCCCATTTGGCAGATGAGAACCTGGAGACTCAGAGAGGTGATCAGATCACCAGGGGGTACACTGGTGTGTGGGGCAGCCTGGTTGCAGGGGCGGGTGGGGAGTTTCCCTGGACCAGGCAGCCAGGACTTCTGCCCTCTGTTCTTTTCAGCCGGAAAACTAGCCAAACAGGGCCTGAGCTGTGGCTCCAGTGTCCTTGTGGTAGAGGTTTAGAACGTGCCTGTCACCTTTTGTTTACCGTACTTTGTATTTCCTCTGTGCCTAGGTTGTTTTTAATGCATCATGCATACTCCTTTTGTATCATTGTGAACTTATTTTCTCTTTTTCATTTGATTAATCTTTGATTTTTGCTAATAGGCAGGCATCTTCTGGGTGAAATGAGCCCGCTAAAAACTCCTCGCGGGTCACTCTGTGGGTGGGGCCAAGGCAGCCATGTTTATCCACCTGGGATCCTGGCTCCTGATTGGGCCAGCATGAACACGTGACCCGGAGACCATGGTTGTTCTCTTGCTGAACCGGGAGTTGAGGGTTCAGAGTCAGCTTTGTCTGTCAGTCCGTCTTCAAGTGTGGCCAGTATTGAGAGACAGGTGAAGGGAGGGCTGAGGTGTGTCTCTCCTCCCCCATGAGTCCAGGAAGGCATCTGCAGAGAGATGCAGTGATGAGAAGTGCCGTGGCCCTGCGCCCTCAGTTCCTGGCTGCTTTTCTAGTTCTCTAGGGAGCAAGGCTGGCCTGAGAACACCGTGGAACACCATGTCCTTAGAGTGAATAACCATTCTGGCCTAATCTGAGAGTCTTAACAGCAACTTAAAAGTGGGAGAACCACTGAATCCAGCGAGGCCTTGTCTCTGAGTTCAGGGCTACAGCACCCATCCTCACCTTTGTCCACAGATCTGAGGTCTCCTCTCTCAGGAGAGGCATAATCAGTCCTCCCCACTAATAAAGCCTTCCTTTTTTCCTTGGTGCCACTCTGTCTTCAGGGCCATTGTCTACACACACACACACTCTCTCACACACACATACACACACCTGTCCCCACTGTCCTAAGCCCAGCACTTTGCCCTTCCACCCACATGTACCCTCATCCTACCTTCACCTGGTGCTGCCCACTCTCCCAGAGGGCTCCAAACTCAATGCGACCTCCCACTCCCATCCCTATCTCCAGTTACCCTTGAAATTCTTGGTCTAGAGCAGGGAGCACCTGTGCTGCTGAGGTGATGGGAGAGGGTGGGTTGGGGGGCTGGGGGTTGGACCTCAAGCCAAGAGGTCCAAGAGAACAAGCCCCAGCCTCCCACCTCTCCTCCCCTCGCTGTGGTCCCAGGTGTAACCTTGGGGGAGGTCTTCGTCCTCTCTGGACCTCTGCCTTGGCACAGACTGAAGTCAGTTCTGGATAACTCTGCTTTTAAGGTTGCAGAGTGGGTCCTCAATCCAGTATGACTGTTGTCTTTACATGTAGACAAGAAGATACAAACACAGGCACAGGGGTAGAATGCCATGTGACAACAGGGGCAGAGATTGGAGTGATGCAACTGCAAACCAGGACGTGCCAAGGATTGCAGGCCACCAGCGGAAGCTAGAAAAAGGTGAAGTCTTCTCTAGAACCTACAGAGAGAGCATAATCCTGCCTGACCTTGGACTTGGACATCTCTCCTCCAGAACTGTGAGAGAATAAATTGCTCTTGTTTCAAGGCCCCCAGCTGTGGTGCTTGGTGATGGTGGCCCTAGGAAACACATACCGGGGGGTGGGGGTGGGGTGGGCCTTTTAGCTGACTCTGCAGACTTCACCCAGCTTTCCTCCCTCCCAGCCCAAGGGTGCCCTCTCCCACTGCTGCCTGCCTTCTTTCTGTTTCAGCCACACCAAATAATTGTTCCAGTTTTCCCTTCCGCGTCTTTTCTCGTACTGTGCCAGAAAACACATCTCTTCACCCAGTTCACTTCTACTCATTCTCTCAAAGCTTCTCTTGGACAATCATCTCTTCCAGGAATAATAGCCAACATTTATTGAATCTTACTGTGGGTCAGGCACTGTGTTAAGTGCTTTTTATCAACTGTTTCATCCAGTCCTCACAACAACTCTGGGAAGGAGGTGTCTCTATCCCAGATGGGGGAAACCAAGCCCCAGAAAGGCCTCCATGAGCCGCCCACAGTCCTAAGGGGTACAGGCCTGCATGGCAGAAGCTGTGCCCTCCGCTGCCCTGTGTCACTGGTAGCCCTGCCTGGAGAGCCCTCAGCTTCTCCAGGAACATCTGCTCTTCCAGGCCTCCAGCTGCTCATGTTTCAGGATAACAAATTATGCTGTAACAAGAGGTGAAATCAAATGCTGGCCAAATAGTTTTCCACGGCTATTTCATGCAAAATAATTCCAAGGCATCCGTCTTCCTCACCATGTGGGGTTAGAACACATGAAACAGGGAAGGACCAAGGAGCCAGACCCCAGCCTGGCCTCACAAATAAACAAGGCGCAGGCGACATCATGGCCAGCAGGCGGCCGCAGAGTAAATCAGGGCTTTTACGGCACAAGTGGCCTGTCAGGGCCTAGACCTCCTGCCTGGCCTCTGAAAGAGAAAACCAGTGGACGCCCCTGTGATCAAGCCGGCACCCCTCACTGGTACGCCCACCCAGGGTCTCCTTCCAGGCCCTCAGCCCCACCTGGCAGCCCCTCACCCAGCTTCCCCCAGG
The DNA here is from genome assembly GCF_014754425.2 of Oryx dammah. Taxonomy (NCBI): domain Eukaryota; kingdom Metazoa; phylum Chordata; class Mammalia; order Artiodactyla; family Bovidae; genus Oryx; species Oryx dammah. The sequence goes on along the minus strand of NW_024070201.1, from coordinate 53,419,519 downwards.
GCCGGCTGCCAGCATACACGCCCACCCACTGATTTTCTCACTCATTCATTCTGTATTCATCCACTCTGCACTAGGTGTGTAGTAAGCAATCAGTAAAAAATTTTTTGAATGAATACAATTTCTCACTTCTTTCCACCTTTTCTCCCACCTCCCTCCTGCTGTCTCAGTAGCACTCAGACCTCCAAGATACAAAAGCCCAGGGTGGTACTCCTTCCTGTCCCAAAGCAGCACCTCCAGAGCAGCATGTCATGGGCCCCAGGGGCCTTTGGGGGCTGAAGTAGATGCCTCCTCAGAGGATTTTTGTGCCTCTTTCCTTGGTAGGTGAGAAGTGAGAAAAAGTTCAGGGCTCAGTCTTGGTCACCCGGTAAATTTAGGCTCTTGACTGCTAGGCTGAGAAGCCCTCAGGTGATGGTGGGGGTCGGAGTGGGAAAGGTGGCAGGGAGGGTGCCCGGGGCGTCCGTTGGCCTCTGTTGTTTTTGGCTTCAGAGCTGAAGTTTGCACAGTTCTTTGGCGCCGACCCACTGGGTCTGACTACTTGCCACACCCAGCCCCTCCTCCTCACACCTCTAGGCTTTTGTAGACACTCTTGGTTCTATCTGGATCCCCTTTCCTCTCTCAAACTTCTCCAGCCTGTGGCTCCTATTCATCCTTCAAAACCCATTCAGTGTCTCCTCTGCCATGGGTTAGGACAGTGGTCTCAGCGTGGTATCAATATAAGCAGCAGCAGAATGTCCAGAGACTGTACCTGGGCATTTGGGCAGCTACAAAGCCCCGCAAGAGTCTGACCTGCAGCCTGATAACCCTGGTTAAAGGCTCTGCTCTCTCTGCCTCTCCCGTGGTGCCCCTTCCTCTTCGTTCGGGGAATGTCTGTGTCATGAGGGCTCCTTGAGACAACAGTCTGCAGAATATCCTGGTTAAGAGCCCAAGGCTTAAAAAAAAAACAACTTTATTAAGATATAGTTCACATACCATGCAACCCAACCATTTAAAGTGTACAACAGCTTTTGGTATATTACAGTATTCATTTTTAAAATCACAGTCAAAATATATGTGCGAGCATGCTCAGTCGCTTCAGTCATGCAGGACTCTTTGTGACCTATGGACCATAGTCTGCCAGGCTCCTCTGTCCATGGGATTCTCCAGGCAAGAATACTGGAGTGGGTTGCCATACCTTCCTCAAGGAGGTCTTCCCGACCCAGGAATCGAACCCATGTCTCTTGCATCTCTTGCATTGCACTGCTGCTGCTGCTGCTGCTAAGTCGCTTCAGTCGTGTCCTACTCTGTGTGACCCCATAGACGGCAACACACCAGGCTCCCCCATCCCTGGGATTCTTCAGGCAAGAACACTGGAGTGGGTTGCCATTTCCTTCTCCAATGCATGAAAGTGAAAAGTGAAAGTGAAGTCATTTAGTTGTGTCTGACTCTTAGTGACCCTCTGGACTGCAGCCTACCAGGCTCCTCCATCCATGGGATTTTCCAGGCAAGAGTACTGGAGTGGGGTGCCATTGCCTTCTCCACTGCATTGCACTGGGGAAGCCCAAAATATATACAACATCAAGTTTGCCATTTTAACCATTGTTCTGTGTACTATTCAGTGACATTAATCACATTTGCAATGTTGTGCCACTCTACGAGCCCAAGACTTTTGGTTTCTGATAGACCTGAATTCTATCCCAGTTCTTCCACTCCATGGCTGTGTAACCTCCACTCTGAGGCCCTACTTACTCTTCTGGAAATTGAGCACTCTAGGAACCAACTTGCATAGTCATTGTGAACATTAAATGAGGCAACGATGATACAAATGCCTTGCAGACTGTGGAAACTGTGTCCATCCCTGTGTGGACCCCCGCTGCATGGCATCTTCACTCATGTGCTGTGTGGACTCAGGCAAGTCCCTGGCCCTCTCTGGCGTCAGCTCTTGACTTTAACAAGGCAGTGTTTGGATTAGGCAAGCCGAGGGGCCTAGGAGCTCTTCTCCTTCAGAAGTGGTTCCATCATCATGGTGGTAGTCTCAGGGCTCACGCCCCACATCCTCTGAGAACTCCCCCCACATCCCAGTGGCTCTGGCAACCATACTAGACCATGTGACGTGGCCACAGATGATTGGACCTGGAAGACATGTGACTGGCATGTTACTGTGGTGGTCCCTGGTGTTGGAGCTGGGAGGTGAGTGGATAAGGTGCCCAGGGTGGCAGTCAGGGGAGACCCAGTTGGAACAGGTGGCAGGGCCATATCCTGACCTGCCAGGCCGAGGAGCTGGGATTTATCCTGTGAGAGGTGGAAACCCATTATAATCCCGGTGCTAACACCAGGCCGAGCCCTGTTGTGCTGGGCTGGGCAGAGGAGCTTGGGAGAGGGAGAGGGAGTAGAACAGGGTCCCCAGGCTGCGTGGTTTTGCACCAGCCTGGGGCCCTGTAGAGCTTCAGTCTCCCCTTCTAGCAGTGGGGTTGCACTCGGGGATGCCCTGACATGGGGTGTGGTAGCAAGGCTGGAGCAGGGAGGACAGGGGGAGGGCCAAACGAGAAACTCTTCCTCATTGGAGCATCGTCTCCATTCGTGCAAAGCGGCTTCCCGGGAACCAGAGGCATGTGACTCCAGGTATGGGATGGAGTCCCTTGGGACAGGACAGGAGGCTTGGGTCTCCAGGGGCAGATTTGGGGGCTGTGGCCCCTCCAGCCTAAGGCCTCATGCCGGGTCTGACAGGAGCTTCTCTTTCTGTCTTTAGAGCTTCAGAAAACACCTCATACTTAGAGCCGGCCGGCCGGGCTTCCTGTGCTGTCCAACTTGGTGGCCAGGACCCCATGTGGCTCCAGAAGAGAGCGCTGTGCTGGTTCTGCGCTGGGTGAGTCCTGTAGGGTCAGGCCTAGCCCATCCATTCAGAGAGTTAGGCATGGGACCCACCCAGTAAACCATGTGCCCCAGAGCACAGAACAATAGAGTTGTTGGGGAACAGACTCTGCTCCCAGCACCAGCACTTGCTAGCTGTGACTCCAGGCAGTGACTTAACTGCTTTGGGTTTCTGTTTCCACATCTGTAAACTGGGAATAAAGCCCCTGTACCTTGCAGAGCTGTTGAGAGGCTTAAGTGAGTTGATGTGTGTATTGTGCCTGAGCAGTGGGCCTGGCATGGTTTGCGCTCTCAAATGGCAACCACCCCTCCAGAACCCAGACCAGGGCTCTGGAATCTGGCGTGTGGGGAAGATGGGCGGCTGGAAAGGTGGGGGCTCCCCGGAAGTGATGGGAGAAAACACCCCATTCAGGTTGAGGGATCTCTTGCCCTCTGGCCTGCCTGAGCTTCCCTACCACACCCCACTCCTAGGTGGAAAGGGATGTCTGGCCCTGCCCACAGCAGCCACAAGGCAGGCACCTCGGGGCAGGGCGATGGTGACCTCAGGGCCCAGGAGTGGACTCCAGCTTCATCACCTGCCCACTGTGGGATCCTGGATCTCAGTGATGGAACCTCAGTTTCCCCACTGGTCAAATAGGATTAATGCCTTCTGCCTAACTCAGAAGGGAATAAAATCAGGTGAGGTGATGGGGGGTGAAGGGCTATGCACAGGGATTTCGGTCTGGGAGTTAGAAGATACCTCAGGGCAGGCTCAGACACTACCTCCGTGTGGACAAGGACACTGAACTATAGAGGAGACACTGATATGCTACCGCCACAAAGTGATGGGACGCGGCCAGACTCTGAGCTCAGCCCCCTGCAGGCCTTCCACCACCTCACAGCTTCCTGGAGGCAAGCACGAGTGTGGCCGCCGCCTCATCTGATGCCTCACTTTTCAGCCGGGTCTTCTGGAAACTGCTGGACAGTGCCCTGTAGAGCAGCAGCAGAACTCAGCCCTGCCAGACCGGCCCCTCTCTTGGCCAAGTCACACAGCTCTGCCACGGGGCCACCCATGCCTGAGTCAGCTGGGGATTCCAGAAGCAACCCAGGGCCAGTCATAGCCCCATTTCCTCAGGCTGAGTCTTCAACCAGCCAGTGAAGCCTCATCTCCCTTGTTGCCCAGGGGACAACCAGGCAGTGTTTTGAAAGAGCAAGAGATAGTGATGGATTCTAGTATGCTTCTGCCTTCTCAGCTCCTGAATTTTTTCCAAGGCCCTTTTGCTCTCCTCTGGCCCTAGAGCCCCAGTAAGACCCTATGGGGCCTTTACAAAAGTCAGAAAGAAGGTACCTCTTTGAGCAGATGCAGCCCCGTGCCAGGATTTCCCTACCCTCTCACCCCCTCGGTTGGCTGCCCTTGTGCAGTGAACACCCTGAACAACTGGCCCTGCCCAGTCCCTCTGCTCTCCGCTCCTATCGGGGTCCCACTGTATCCTTGCAGCTCCCCTAGGGTGCCTGGCAGGGGCACCCTCTCTCCAGTCTCCTTTTCTTCTTTCCCCAAACCAACCAGACACCCTTCCTGTGTCAGGATGATTCATGGAACCAAGGCAGTAGAAAGGACCATGCCCAAGTTTATGAATCGTCTAGAATTCTCCACCTTAATCTTGGCTTATGGATTCAGACTCCAGCTCTGAATAAGCACCTCTCCCCCTACTAATGGGACTCAGCCCTCACTTCCAATGGCCTCTTCTTTGAAGGTTTCTATATTCTCCATGGAGATAGCATGGGCTGTCCATATCAGCTGCCCTGCAGATCTGATCTTATAACTCCCCACTGGAAATCCTATCTCAGCTTTCCAACACCCACAGAACAAAGCTGGTACTCCTTCACCCAGGCCTGTCTTTGGCTCTAGCTTCACTATGAAGCCCTCATCTCCTCATGGGCTCCCAGCAGACAGAATCCTTTAATTCCCAGAGGCACCCGGTGGCTTCAAGCCTTCAGGGTCCTTGCCTCCCAGCGTTACTGTGCTCTGGAAACAAGTGAGAAGCTTGTCCCGCGGCACAGATCCCAGCAGTTTACCCAGAATGTTCACAATCATTAACTTGTCTGAACCTCATCACAGCCCTGTTGAGGGGGAAAGGCAAGGTTTTTGAGTCTCTGGCATCCAGTGACACAGTCACTTTTAGATGCTGGATGAGGGAAGGATGGATACAATGGGCAGATGAATGAATGGCTGAATTTGGTGGGCAGGGGCTGGATCTGGATACAGGGTAGGAAGAATTCAAAATGTGGTAGAATTGCTGCAGGCCAGGGGACCTCCTGGATGGAGTTCTAGTTTATATAGCTGGGTGGACCAGGGGTTGGGAGGGAGGCAGCCAGTGAACTCTGGGACTGGGGGGCGGAGAAAAGAACTCCATGAGGGAGCGGGGCATGATAGGAGGCAGGCAGCTGCAGAGGCCCCCTTCTTTCTAGCCAGCTATGCCCAGGGATGGTGAACTCAGTGGTTCTCCAAGTCACCCCAATCAAATACTAGAGGGGCCTTTCTCTGCACCAGTTCTAGGGGCCCTTTCCCAGGAATGCTTGGACTGCGGGTGGGGTAACGCAGTGTTGGGGGAGCCTCCAACACCAGGCAGCCTGCCCTAAAGGTTAGGGCCTGGAATCCTCCATCACAGGGGCTTGGGACTTAGATTTCTCAGTCTTCCCAAAGTGGGGATGAGTCAGGGCCTTGGGGGACAAGGAAGGATAGTCTGAAAATGGTTCAGAAAGAATCTTCGGTCCTAGGGAGACACAGTTGGCGATGGACAGGGAGGCCTGGCATGCTGCAATTCATGGGGTCGCAAAGAGTCGGACACGACTGAGCGACTGAACTGACTGAACTGAACTGAGGGAGACAGAGAGCAGAGGGGTGTGGTGCCATTAGGAGAAGGCAGGTGGGGAGGTGGAGAGAGGGGTGAGAGGCTGGAAGGAGGTGTTTCTAACCGCAGCTCTGCCCTGCCCCACCACATGCTCCATCCCAAGGTGGCCGTGAACCATGCATCTCTGTATATCTGAGAGGGTCTGTCTGTGTGTCCATGAGTATCCATGTGTACTCATGTGTGTCCGTGTATATAATCAATGTATTTATGATTGTATGAGGCTTAAACAAGTTAACACATTGTAAAAGGCTTGGTGCAGGGCCTGACACTTCATAAGTTCTTTTTTTTTTTCATAAGTTCTTTATAAATATAAATCTAAGTGCTTTGTGATGAAGGGGAGAGTGTAATGGTTGAAAGCTGGACTTTGGAATCAGTCTGCCTGAGTCACTAAGTGTCAGCGCCACTAAGTGTCAACCCACTGCTGTGGGTTGCCTGCGTGGGTCTGTGTCCAGCTGTATTTGGCCCTCAGTGGCAGCATTTCCAGATTCTCTGCTCAGCTCTCTCCCCCTTTCCCATCAGCAGCAAGCCTTTGCCCCTTGAGGCACTCCACTCTTGCTGCACAGAGAATAATCTCTAACTTCCTGCCCCCAGAACTCACCTGTGTTGTTCCCATTCTCTGCTCTGTCCTCCCTCTGGCCTGTCCCATGGAAGAGACTTCCTGTGTCCCATCCCTGGGCTCCCTGCCTGCTCTTCCCTCCAGCAGGCCCTTTCTCCACCTAGCACCTCCCTGCTTTTCTTCACCCTCTCCCATCCCCATGGAAACACATTCACGTTGCTCTCCCCCATCCCTTCCGCTCAGCAGGCCCCCTGCCTCGCCTCCACCCTGAGCCTCAAGCCTAGCTCACCAGTGACCCCACCTCCCCACCGGGCGGCCCACCCACCTACCTCCATCCCTGCCCAGCTCTGCAGACACCCCTTCCCCTGGCTCCCTCCCATCACCTGTATCACTAGAGCTGCCTTTCCCGCCAGAGTTTCCAGCATTCCTCCCCACCCCGCGCCCCCCCACCCCCCACCCCGCTCCATCTGTGCCTGCTCTCACTCTGTCTGCTCCAGCCTTTCTGGGTCCAGCAGCCAAGTGCCAATCCACACGTGCCTCTGCGGCCAGGCCCCTCTCCTGGGCTCCATTCATCTGTAGCTGGTGGCCCCAGGCACAGCTGCTCTGGGGAGGGGACAGACCGACACCCCCTCAGGTCTCCACTGGCCTTTATGGAGTGTTTGTCATCTCTGTGCATCTTTGCCAGTGTCCCTCTTGCCCGTTCTGCATTCCTCCTGGGACGGGGGCTCCCTGACTCATGATCCTCTCATGCCAAGAGGATCCCTCCCTCTACCCAGAAGAAGGTCGTCCTCTAGAGCTGCCCCCAGTGCATCAGAGACTGGGAGGCAGAGCCACACCGGGACGGGGTGGTTGGAAGTTCCATGTCACACCCTGCAAGCCAGGCACTCTTGGGCAAGCTCTTTCCACTCTCTGAACTCAGTCTTCTTACCCGTCAGTGGGGACATACCCACTTCTCACTGTGCAGACGGTGTTTGGCCTGGGGTCTGGAACAGAGCAGGCACCCAGTGACTGCATGGGTGGCAGGATTTCAAAACAGCTGACCAGAAGACAGGGCCATTAGCTGCCCCTTGCCACGTGTCTCCCAGGGCTGCAGCACTGACATTCAGGACCTAATTCAGGGCTAAGAAGGTTACAGGCCACCTCACTGCACCATCTTGAGCCTTCTGTTCCTGCCTTGAAAGTTCTTTTCATGCCAAGGGCAGAAAGCGGGGGTGCCAGATAAAATCAAGGAATATTTGATTATATCAATTTGATTGATATCAATCACGTCCCTTCACTGAACAAGCTTGCCCTGTCATATACTGCATACTCCATGCTTTGCTGGGCAGAGATCCATTGGACCTACTGTCCCTGAGGAGACCTTGTGGATCCGTGGGGAGAAGCACAGATAAACAGAACAATGACCCTCAAGGTGCTCACAACTGGGACAGAAGGAATCTTGGGGGTGTGGGATCCCAGCCTGGGAGGTTTCAGGGAAGCTAGTACAGACTCACAGATCCCAGGAAATAGGGAACTTATGAACCCAGGTCCAAAATATATGAGGCTTTCTGAGCACCAAGAGGGGGGAAACAGGGTGTGTTTCCACTGATGGGGATCGGCAGGGTACGGGGAGGAAGTGTGGATGACACCACGAAACCCACCTGTCCTGCCAGAGTCATAGCTTATCACTCCTACCCAGCCAGTGGGGACGGGACTTGGGTTTAACAGAGCGAAACAAAGGAAAGAGCAGTTGCTGTGGCCCGGCCATCTCGTCATCTTGTCAGAGAATCCCTTATGGACGAGAGAGGGCCTCAGAGCTGGGTCATAGTTTCTCATCCATACGACTGGTTTCCTAAAGTGGGGTGGGGAGTGGGCATCAGGGAGCAGGACAATGAGCTCAGGCCAGGCTTAGCCCCGACTCTGCCGTGTACCATCTTTGTGATCCTAGGGAAGTTGCTGTCTGTGGATAACTACTTTTTCATCTGTAAAATGGAAGCATTCATTCTCACCTCCAGGGCTCTGCTAAGGATGAATAGAGATCATGCTTAGGGACACTTCAGTTCAGTCCAGTTCAGTCACTCAGTTGTGTCCCATTCTTTGCGACCCCATGGACTGCAGCACTCCAGGCTTCCTGTCCACCACCAACTCCCAGAGCTTGCTCAGGCTCATGTCCATTGAGTCGGTGATGCCATCCAACCATCTCATCGTCTGTCGTCCCCTTCTCTTCCCGCCTTCAATCTTTCCCAGCATCAGGGTCTTTTCCAGTGAGTCAGTTCTTCGCGTAGGGACATTTGGCACAGGGCTAAGCACTGCCTGCAGATTCAGCAAGTGTTGCTTTTCTTTCTTTGCTCTGAGAGAGCTGGGCCATGCCCAGGACACACTGCCTGGGGGGTGATGGCAGTCTGAGCAGCTGGGTGGGGAGGGCACTGATGTGTTTCAGCTCCGCCCCTGCCCTGGCCCCAGCCACGTACCCCCAGGACTAAGGCAAGCCCTTCCTGGGACAAAGTCACCTGCTTCCTCCTCCCCATTCCAACTGCTTTCCTTTCTGGAAGAAAGGATCCTTGGGAAGGCGCAGGAGCAGTGGCTGGTGGAGAAGGAAGCACAGTGGGGTGGAGTGGGTGGAAAAGGGCTCACACCAGTGTGTTTCATGGTGGTTCTTTCTCTTTTCGGCCTCTCAGACCCTGTTCCTGACTGAAAGCTTGGGGACAGGAGGGGATACCCCAACCTAGTTGGGCCACTAGGGTGTGGGCCAGGAAGGGACCCTAGCCTTGGGAGGTCAGGGCTCCAGCCTGCTCTTGGGGAGAACTTGGGCATGGCTTTCCTCCCTTCCATGCCTCAGCAACAGAGAGGATTTGGACAACCTGAGCCTGGAGATCCTTCTGGCCCTAACGTTCCAGAATCAGGGTGTATGACAGAGAATCTGCATTCCAGGCTCTTCTCTGCCACCTGCTTGGCCATGTGGCTTCAGGACACTCTCATTACTTGTCTCCTTGGTTTCCTGGTCTGAATAGTGAGTGGGCTGACCTTGGCGATCTGAGGGCCTCACGGGTCCTGTCTATTGTCTTGAGAGTCTCCTGAGGTGGGAATCTTAACCTCTTTCCCTGAGGGTGGCCATCCAAGAGGTGGGGGCAAGAGTGAGAGATGGGAAGTGGGGAGGGAAGGGTGGGCAGAGAGGGCTGGGCTCTGGGGCCTGGAGATGGGGTTCTGGATAAGAAGTCCCAGCCTGGGCCACTTCAGAAACAGTGACCCCCCAACCCCCAACCTGCGTAACCCTTCCTATGTAGCATGCAGAGCTCCCTACACCCACGGTCACAGAATTCCTGTGAGCTGGCTGGCCGGGGCCCCAGTTTACAGACAGGGAGACCAAGTACTCAAGGCAGGAAGGGATTTGCACAGAGTCACATGGCTGATCAGTAGCTAAGGCGGAATTTGGCAGTGGGGAGAGGGGAGGACTTATGGGAACTCCTTGGCTTCACACCCCTCGTCATTGGCCACAGCAGTCCATCTTCCACAGGATGGTTACTGAATCCCATCCCTCACAGTGCAGGAAGGGAAACTGAGGACCAGAAGAGAAAAGCGCTGTGCACACTCCATACTGACTTTAGTTGCAGTAGGTGTGACAGTTCACAAAGCCCGAATGTCCCTGCTAGCAGCCTAGCTTGTTGTCTAAAAGCTCCAGTCAGAGTCCCTGGATTTGGGTAAAGCACATGTCCTGAGCCCCATGTGCTGACAGGGGCATGACAGGGATGGCAGTGTTCTCAGACTCCAAGGACAGCCAAGAAGGAAGGCAGACCAGGGTTCAGGGAGGAACAAAGGGTTCAAAAGGGAACAGGTGCTTGCCAGGGCCCACTGAGGGTTGAGTTCAATTGGGCAGCCAATCCAGCCCTACTTCCCCAGCCCAAGTAGCCCCCTCCTCTGCCCCTGCCCCAGATCCCTTCTTGCATGTATGATCCTGGAAGCAAGAGAACCCGGTGTCGGGGACTGTGTGTGTGTGTGTGTGTGTGTGTGTGTGTGTGTGTGTGTATGTATCTGTTGGGGGTTGGGGCGGGCTGGGAACATCTCCCCCTACCTGGGTCCCCCTTTCACAGGGTGCCGTGGGCCACAGCGGATTAATGGTGCAGAAGCCACTCATTTCCTCTGGGGACAGGCCGCACCACACAGCCCCCCATTGTTGGCAGCCCTTATCTCGGGAAGTTCCGCTTCCCCCATCCGGAGGAGGCCATTGGGCCCCTCCGCCCACCCTCCCCATCTCACCTTTCTTTGCCTCTTGGAGGCTGGAAAGCTTGGCAGGATTGGGATTATGCAGGTTTGATACGGATCTTCTCCCGGCAACTGCCCCCTCAGAAACCTAGACTTTCCCTGAGGGCCAGGGGTCTCCATGGAGGGCAGAGCATGGCAGGGCCAGAGTCTCAGCTGGGTTTCAGAAGGGGAGGGGGTTAAGGATGAGCTGAAAGAGGTGAGACTTAAGGTAGGGAAGGCGGGAGGCACTGGAGGGAGGAAACCAGCCATACTCAGGGATCCCACTGGGATAGGGCAGGGCAGGTGCCATATTCCTCTGCTTCTAACCCTCCTTCAAGGATTGCACACAGCCTCTGCCCATGCTGGCGCCTCTGGCTGGGCGCCCTCCTTGAGGTGCTAACACCCATCTGAAAGGATGTAGCATGCAGATCACATAACTGCTCCAGGAAGCCCACCCTGACCCCAGCTAGTTGGGGTCCTCCCACCCAGGTTCTGTCTCAGCCCCGGTGCTTCACCCCATACCCCCATCAGAGCGCTGAGCACCTCGAGTAGATGCAGGTCTGTTCCTTAACTAGGAACATGTTCCTTAACTAGGAACAGCTGGACATTTTTTTTTCTTAATATATGTATTTTATTGAAGTATAGTTGACTTACAATGTTTCAGGTGCACAGCAAAAGAGATTATACATATATACCTGTGTCATTTTTGAAATTATTTTCCATTATAGGTTATTACAAGATACTGACTATAGCTCCCTGTGCTATACAGTAAACCTTTGTTGCTTGTTGCATATCTATTTTTTTTATTAGAAATCTAGCATTCTATTCACACAAAGTCAAACAAGTGGTATCAAAATGTCATAAAATTTTAGTTAGGCAAACATTCATAAGTTTTCTAAAAAATATATATTATACATATTATTTATATATATGTATACAAAAAACTTCTATGCTTGATCAAGGCTTGAGAAAGAAAATAAGAAAATTTAGGAAAAGAAGAGAGAGAAATTGGGAAACACAAACTAAATGAAATGGGAGCACTGAAGGTGAAATAGGAAAAGTGAAACAAACTAGATAAAAGTAAAAGATATAGTCCATAGACTGGACATGTTTTGATGGTCGGGCCCCCCTTGCCCCCGTTGCCAGAACTGGAACCACCTCCACCCTCTCCAGCCTGGCAAGGAGTCAGGTCCACCAAACCTTGCTCCAGCCAGGGCTCCAGCCCACAGGCACTCCAGGGGCCCTCCCCATAGACCTGCCTCTCCCATCAGCTCACCCACCCTCCTACTGTCATGCTTCTGTCAAGTATGTCTTTCCACCCAAGATGCCCTTTCTATGTCTCCCCTGGCAAAGTCTCAGCCATTCATCAGGAACTGGCCAGGGGCTACTCCTCCTTGGAGTCCCTATGAGCCCACCACTGATGTAAAGACTTCAACAAATGTCTCTCTCCCTTTTTTGATCAGAGCAGCTCTATTCAACAAATAGTTTGATTAGAAGGGTACAATGGCTAAAAAGAAAAATAAAAGGTTTAAAACAACTGAATGTGTCCATTCTAACCCTTAACAGATGAAAATACCATTCAGCTGGTATTTTATGAGAAGTCTAGAAAACAGATTTTTATTTTAACAGAGGCTTTCTATAACTTCACCCCGGGAAATGATTTAATGGAAGTAGTTTAGGCAGTGTGAAAGTATTTGTGATAAACCAGTGATATCTGGGAATGAGCTTCTGCTCAGGACTCTACATCTCACCCTGAAGGCAGCTTTTAGAAAGCGTTAGCTTCCCCAAAGCCCTCAGTCCACTCAAATGCCTGTAACTGGACACATAGAGGGATGGAAAGAAGTCTTAGGAGGAATCAGGGAGTCCTGACATGGGCACCTCAGGACCTCTGAGACGTTGGCATCTGAGAGCCCAGGGACCTCATTGAGCTCTTGGTTCCTGGAGTGAGGCCTGATCTGGTGGCCACAGGCAAGTTACTCCCCTGCACCCTCCCCTCCCCGCCCCTCCCCTCCCCTCCCACCCCCTCCCCCCTCCCCTCCTCCCTTCCCTCCCCTCCCCGACTCCTCACTATGTCCTCTGCTCTTCTTCAGGTCTCCTACCCTGCACCTGCTCTCCTGGCCATCCAGCCTCTGGAGGACGTTACAGGATGCTGCTGGAACCACAGCTTTCCCAGCGTGACAGCTCACAGCAGCTCCTTCTCCTCCGCCCTCAGCTCAGCCTCTACAGACATCAGGCCAACCGGATGGAGGCAGGATGGGAAGAGGAGGCCCATTGCCTACACACACACACACACAGAGGCTCAGACAATCTGGCTAGATGGGTGTCGGCACCCAGCCAGCGCGCAGCAAATGCCTTCTCCCACTACTATTACCACAGAAGCACATGGAGATGGAGCACACGCTAGATTGGGACAGCAGCTTTGCCTCTCTGAGCCTTTGTTTCCCCATCTGCAAACTGGGGATGATGAGAATCCCAGTTTCCTAAGGCCACAGGGAAAGCTCATTGATACAACATGCATGAAATACCCACACTGCTTCCAGCTCTGGCAGCCTGAAGGCCAGGCTCATGGGTCTGTCTTCATCTTTGGTGGAAGACAGTGGTGGCTACATAATTACATATATCCAAAGGCATTATCTGAAAATCAGGTCAGTGAGGTGGCCATCGGCATAGTTCAGGGGAGAGACCATGTGATCTGAGCTGGGCGATGCTCAAGGGGAGTGACATCTGTCATCGTCTCCCAAGGGCACCTACCCTACCAAGGGGAAAACCACAGTCACCCAGCATCAAATCAGGGGTGTAACAGGGTTCTGAGCTCTGTCCTCAGCCCTTCACTCCACAGCCTTGGGCCTGTGTGTCTAGACCTCCTGCCCTACTTCCCGTGATGCCCTGGGGGACCTCCTGTGTGGGTTGGTTAGGACAGCAGCAGCCTCTCTGGGGCTCCAGGGCTGACTTATTCCCAGCCTTTCCCTTTCAGGCTCCAGGAAGTCTGGAGCCTCGCTGACTCCCAGGAAGGTCACTGGCCTGGGCTGGCCAGAGGGAGAGGCCTGGGCCTGCCAGGGCCTCTGAAGGCTGAAACATTGGGAAGATTGAGGCCCCCTACACCAAGCTCTCATGAGCTGGAGCTAAGGCAGAGCCAGGAGTGGCCACAGAGTCATCGGGCCATCAGAGAAAAAAGGAACCAGAGAGGGCCATGTCTTGCCCAAGCACACAGAGTGAATTTTGGGACACATAGTGGACCACTCTGTAAAGGATGGAGCTTTGACATCTATCCTCACCCCAGCTCTCCCTGCAGGCTGTAAGGGAGGCAGGGATCATGAGCCCCATTTGCCAGAGAGAAAACCGAGGGTCAGAGAGAGGCAGTGATATGCCTGAAGACACAGAAAGACACAGACATTCTTGTGTGAACCCAAGTCTGTCTCACTATGTATTCTGAAGTCTTTCCTCGTTCCCATTCTCTCTCTCTCTCACTCAGTGATTGTTCATCAATCTGCAAAGTTTTCCCAAGCACTTAGCTTGACATAGAGAACCCAGAGAGGAACTGCCACACTTTGCCCTCAAGGGCTCCTTCCTGAAGTGGCCAGGACTAAATGCATGTGAAGGACAGCAGTAAGAAAGAGGAAAGAGGGGTAGGGGACTGTGGGATGGAGAAGTTAAGGAAGACTTCCTGCAGGAGGTGACATCAGAGAGGGAGTCCATAGGTATGACTGGAAAAGCAAGGAATGAACCAGAGTGACAGTATATGTGCCTCCTAGAGGGGAAGGCAAAGCAGTTTTTCAAAGGCTACGGTGTGGTGGAACTCCCAGACAGACCCAGATGTTAGTAATATCCCAGAGGGAGAGACTTTGTGCTCATCACTTTGAATTTTCAGTCCCTGATAATGGGTCTGGCATCATGAGTCAGTTGAATAAAAGAATAACCCCGATTCCAACAAAAATTAGGTAAGTACCCTTGGGCAAGTCACTCCATTTCCATGACCTCAGTTGCCTTATCTGTGAAATGAGGAGAACTGTAAAATACCCTTGACTTGGCTGTTGAGACAATGCAGTGAGAAAATATCTATAAAACACTTTATATCATGTTTGGCACATGGTAAGGTGCTTATTTAACTTATATGCCGAGGACGTCATGAGAAACG
>NW_024070201.1:53334872-53399872 GCF_014754425.2 Oryx dammah | reverse complement strand
TGACTGTGTGATGGAAATATTTAGGCCCCACTAGTGACTCTCGGTCTACTCTGGGGAAGACTCAAGACTTCACAGATGCAGGATGTGATTGATGCCATGCATCAATCACAGCAGCTGGAGAAGCAGGGAGTCGGCGTTTCTTGGCCCTCAGAACAGAAGGGAAGGGGCAGGCAGAGAGGGCAGAGGGGAGAAGGCAGCGTCCTTCACCCTCGTTTGTTCTGTTCCTTCTGCACACCGGCCGTGTGGGACCTGGAGGAGACACCCAGGGCTACAAGCTGATTCCTAAGGCGCTCTCTCCAGCGAGGGTGCTGGGGCTCCAGAGAGGAGAGGAGGAGCAGGGAGGGGATGGAGGGGAGGGGAGGAGAGCTTGGAGGCAGAGGCGGAGGTGAGACAGAGGCGGGGCTGGGGAGAACGAAAACCCAGCCTGTTGGTGGTTTCTTCTTTTTTTAAGAGTCACAAGCTGAGATCAAAGGTGATATTTTTACAGCAACTGAAATAGAAAACCCCTGGGCGCACAGTGGGAGGTGAGCGGCCGGAACACAGGCCCTTTTATGCAACGTGTGGCCACAGCAAGCACGCTGCCCTCAGCCTTGGGGCCATGGGACTTGGGGGACAGTGTGGCCCCAATCTTTCCAACTCAGGTTTGAGAAAAAAGTAAAAGACATAGGCTGCACCCCTCGGTGCTGGGAGCAAAGACGGACAGCAGTAAGGGTCACAGTGAGCAGTTCCCAGAGCCCATCACCTTCAGAGACCATGTTTGTCACTCTTGCCTGGGTGTTGGAGTTGTTCCAGGCCTTGTTTCATCCTCGCAGAGATCAATGAGGAAGGATTATAGATACTCCTGTTTTACAGGGGAGGAAACCGAGGCTGCAGGGGAACATGGTCAAGTCCTGTAGAGACGTGGGAGCAAATTCAGGACCAGAATCCTGGGGCTCCTGGTCCAGCACCCCTTCCATTCCCTGTAATCATCACTCGCTCACTCACACGCCAAGTTATTTGTTGTTGTTTGGTCACTAGGTTGTGTCTGACTGTTTGGACACCATGCAGCACACCAGGCCTCCCTATCCCTCACTATCTCCTGGAGTTTGCCCAAAATCATGTCCATTGAATCAGTTATGCTATCCAACTATCTCATCCTCTGCCACCCTCTACTCCTTTTGCCTTCAAACTTTCCCAGCATCAGGGTCTTTTCCAATGAGTCGGCTCTTCACATCAGGTGCCAAAAGTATTGGAACTTCAGCTTCAGCATCAGTCCTTCCAATGAATATCCAGGGTTGATTTACTTTAGGATCAACTGGTTTGACCTTCTTGCTGTCCAAGTGTCTTCTCCAGCACTGCAATTCAAAAGCACCAATTCTTCAGAGCTCAGCCTTCCTTATGGTCCAACTCTCATATCCATACATGACTACTGGGAAGACCATAGCTTTGGCTATATGGACCTTTGTCAGCAAACTGATATCTCTGCTTTTTAATATACTATCTGTGTTTGTCATAGCTTGCCTTCCAAGAAGCAAGTGTCTTCTAATTTCATGACTGCAGTCACCATCAGTAGTGATTTTGGAGCCCAAGAAGAGAAAATCTGTTACTGCTTCCACTTTTCCTCATCTATTTGCCATGAAATGATGCAACCGGATGCCATGATCTTAGTTATTTTTTTAATGTTGAGTTCTAAGCCATCTTTTTCACTCTCCTCTTTCACCTTCATCAAGAGACTCTTTAGTTCCTCTTTACTTTCTGCCATTAGAGTGGTATCATCTGCATATCTGAGGTTGTTAATATTTCTCCCAGCAATGTTGATTCCAGCTTGTAACTCATCCAGTCTGGTATTTCACATGCTACTCTGCATTGAAGTTAAATAAACAGAGTGACAATTACTTACTGAGCCTCTGCTATCGAGAGTCCTAGCTGGCCTGGGACAACTCAGGTCTGCTAGAGTGCTGCTTCTCAGAGTACGGTCACCAGACTAGCAGCGTCAGCTTCACCTGAGAACATGCTAGAAACACACATTCTCAGGCCCCAATCCAGACTTACTGAATCAGAGACTCTGGGGGCAGACCCAGCCCTCCACACTTTAATGAACTCTCCAGGTGATTCTTTCTGATTCACACTCAATTTGAGAATCACTGCAGTGCATCACCTCAATCTCCACCCCTGTGCTTCAAGGAAAATCTCAACTCCCATTGTTGAGCTCAGTATCAGTTAACACTTGTGCTGGATATGTGTTCTATGCCAGGCCGCCTTCTAAGCCCTCTACAGATATTAACTAATTTCACTTCACAACTCCATGTGATAGGAACTAATACTATCCTCATTTCACAGATAGGGAAATGAAGGCACCAAGAGGCAGAGTAACTTGCCTACGGTCACACAGCTAGAATCCAAGCTCTTACCAGTTAACCAATGGAACACCCCTGGCAGAGGGTCTGGTGCCCAGAATGTATCCTGGGCATGTTTGAGGATGTAATTACAGCAATTAGGATTACCTCACCTGAGTTTGCGATGATGACCCCCGCATTCTGTGAATATGAAATCTGTTGCCCTGTGACGATGGAAGAGTGAGTCAGCTGCAAAGGCAGCCTTGGTGCCTGGAACACCAGGGCAGCCCACAAGCCCTCACCATTCATGTAGCTTTGAGACCATAATACACCATCCTGGTCTTCTGGAAACATCTTAGCTTGCTGTAGGGAAGAATCTAGACTCTGACAGAAGTGAGTTGAAACTCTAGTTTTGGCCATTCAGAGGCTGTGTGACCCTGGACACACTGCCTCACTTCTCTCTGATCTTTAGATCAGCTTTTTTCATTGTAAAGTGAATAGTGACAGTCCTAATCTTGCAGGGAGCCTGTGAGGGTTGGAGAAGATGACATCTGTGCCCAGCCCGGAGCATGCACAGAGCTGGCCATCAACAAGCAGCTCACCCGCCTCCCTTCCCATCCATCCTGCTACCTCAGTGTAAAGATCAGAAAAACTTTGAAAGAAAAATAAATTCCCAAATGATCAAAATGCCTTTGTCCTCCAGCCTCCCTGCCCTTTTCCAGACCCCCTTGAAATAGACACCCCAGTCAGGGCTTCCGAGGTGAACCTGGCACCTGCTGCTTCCAAGTGGAGAATTAAGCACCCTGTGAAGGCAAGAGGAGGGGACCTCTCTGAGCCACCTCCAGTGGCTGGTGTCCACAATCAGTGCGAGCATCTCAGCATCTGCCTTCCGTGAGGCAGTTTGTCCTGGACATCTGAAGCTCGTTAGCTGCCTACTCCCAGAGGGCTGACCCCACTCGGAGAAAATTATCCCAGACAGAGCCACAGAGGATGGAGGAAAGACCAGGTGAGATGTGGCCACGGGAGACGGGGAAACATAGTCTCTGGAGTGGCCTCTGGGGACCTGTGGAGAACAGAGGAGGCTGGGAAAAAGCACGAGGCTTGTCCCCAGCTCCAGCCCAGCCTTGGGCTTCCTGGCTATGCAAATAGGAGTTGCAGGGTGGGAGGGGATCTCTTGCTCCTTTTGGAACTCATTTTTCCAATGTGTGTACTGGAGGAGGGGTCAGCAAGGTGCATACTGAAGTCCTTCCAGTCCTGACATTATGGGGTCCCAGGTTGACCTAGAATTCCAGGCCTCTGAGGTTTAGAACTCAGAGCTGGTGGGTCGCTAAGTTGTGTCTGACTCTTGTGACCCCACGGGCTATAGCCTGCCAAGCTCCTCTATCAGTGGGATTTCCCAGGCAAGAATACTGGAGTGGGTAGTCATTTCCTTCATCCAGGCGACCTTCCTGACCCAGGAATCGAACCTGGATCTCCTGCATTGCAGGCAGATTCTTTATCACTGAGCCACCAAGAAAGCCCTGATAGGTGGTGGGAGGGGCTGTAGTTCAGAGATGGAGAGCCATGATCCTTCCCCAGCCCAGACATCAGAGGGGCTGTGAGATGGAAGACCAGAGAGCATTTTCAGAACCATCAGCCAGGTGCTCTTGGAGGGAAGAGGTTGTGTGAGCTGAGTCTCAGAGAGACGAGGCTCCAGCTGGACAGGTGGCAGGACCAACGCACCCTTCCCTCTGTGGATCCACGACTCCACCCATCTGTCCAGACTGGCCACTGTTAACTTTCACTTAGCAGTTTTTATTCTTATGTTATACCAAGCAATGTCCTAAACAAGATACACATATTAAAATGAGATAACCCTTCTACTGGGTGACAGGTCCCGGGTGATTGACCAGCTTGGAGTCTGGCCCTCATCTGGTTGTCCTGACATTGACTTTTGTCAAGACACCCGGGGAGGTCGGACAGCTGGCTCTCAAGATGTCACTCAAGATCACTCGTGATCGCTGCCGCCTCCCAGCGCTGTTGTGACTGACATCAGGCCATCGCTGTTTCTCCTGACAGGAGTGCTCTTGTTGCTGCCACAGTTTCCTTCCCTCCTGGGAGGGAGCCGGGTGTGTGAGAGCCGATGCCTGGTGGGCGTGGAACCTGGGCGAGGAGAGCTGGGGCAGAGGGCAGATCACTCAGACCTTGGTAGGCCTGGCCACCCGTCTCCACCCTTAGCAAAGAGGCCCTCTGCAGAGACTGGGATGGGCATGGCCCTCAGACAAATGCCTACCTTCTGGACCGTGCTGAATGGGTGCACTGCACAAGTGGGCGTCTCTGAACCTTGGATTTTCTCTAGATACTTCACTTCTGGGTTGCTGTGTTCTTCCTTTGGACAGATGAACAGTCCTGATGTTCCGGCCAAAGAGCTGTGTCCTGAGCCAGGGAGCCTTTGGATTCATTTACTTTTCATGGGGCAACCTTATTTACCAGCATTTCCAAGACAGGCCCAGAGAGAAGTGAGGGCCTGCCCAAGTTCACACAGCCAGTCAGGACTGAGACAACCCTGGATTTCCAGACCATGCCCAATAAATAGTTTATTACTTTTAAATAGGAAAAATGAACTTTAGCACTGCAGAAAAATTAGAAAATACAGATAAGCACAAGCAAAAGTAAATGTGCCTTCAGTTTGTCTCTCGGAGAGACTTCCACCGCCCTTTCCCATCCCTTCTCTCCCCGCCTCCTGGCCTCAGCCACACTCCCCCAGCCCCAGCCATAATCAATACCTCACCTTCCTTTGCCAGCAGTGGTTCCCTGAGGACTAAGCCTTGACAGCAGATCCTGATTCAGACCGGATTCTGGAAAGGCCTGGCGTCTCTTCCGGAACAGCAGAGCTTCCGCCCAAACGGAACTGCTTAAGTGCAGACAGAGTCAGACTCCCTGCCAGGAGTCCAGAGCCTGCATCCAGCCCTGCCTGGCCTGTGGATTGTCTCCGTGACCTTGGGCCAGTCCCTGCCCTCTCAGTTTCTTCCGCACGGTAAAATGAAGACTTGGACTTGACCAAGTGCTTTCCCCACAGCCTGTCTCAGTCTGTTGGCTGCTCGTGAGCAAGGACCATGGACTCTCCTCATAGCATTCAGAGTCAGAGGGCAGGGCTCCCCTAGTGATGGGCAAGGCCAGCACTCCCCAACTATGTGACCGGGAGCAGGGCGCCACACCACTCTGCTGCCCCATGGACAGACACAGAGCAGAGTGCTGACCCTCTGTGTCTCAGGGCAGCTGCAGATCCCATGAGGGGAGGACCTCAGAGGCCTCTGGATGACAGAGCAAGGAGCTGAACTGGGCTCTTACCAGTGGGTGCCCCTTGTCTGCCCAGTGCCTGGCTCCATCCTGGCTCAGAGGGTCTGGCCCAGGCTTGTAGATGGACCCGCAGGCTCACACAGCTCTGGCAAGAGGAATGTGTGGATCCCGGGCCCAGCCTACCACATAAAGTGTCAGCAACAATGCCCAGAGGGCCTTGGGGCCCATGACATCACGGACAGCAGTTTCCCATGTTAGAACTCACAGAGCTAAGGCCATTTTAAAACATAGCACTGCCTTTTTTTCCCTTTCTTTCATTTTCCATTTTGGCTAAGGCATGGAATGTGAAAACTGCTAAATTACTGTAGGAAGATGTACATGCTGGGTTCATAGGCTGACTCAGCTTTCTGGGGTCCTAAAAACAATGGGAAACCTGGGAAGTCGGGCCTCTGCTTCCTCATGCCCACTCTGAGCCTACTCTGACCACAGAGGAGGCCATGTGGTCGACTGGGGGAAGACCCCTCCAGCTATGAAAGGACACTGGCTGTTGTAGGAAGCAGGGTGCCAGTCAGAGATGATGTCTAGGTATGTCTTCTGCCCCTCAAAAGCCCTCAGATCTATTCCAGGCACAGGCAGATTTTGGGCATAACTCCAGATGGTCTAGTCTCATCTTACCTGTTAGCCTCAACTTAATGGGCCTTTGCTAAACAGCCCTTTCATGCCAGTCATCAGAGAACACTGGAAGCCTCCAGAGAGAGCTCAGACACGAAGCAGACAGAGTGTCAGGAAGCCTGGCCTCTGGTTCTGGCTCTGCTGCTGGCTGGCAGTGTGACATTAGATAAGGCACTGCCCTCTCTGGGCCTGTTTCCCTGTCTTTAAAATAAGATGGCTGGTGGTTGCCAAGGGCTGAGGAGAAGGGAAAGGGAGGCATGATGCTACTGGGTATGGAGTTTCTTTGTAGAGTAATGAAAATATTGTGGAATTAGATAGTAGTGATGGTTGTACAACTTTGTGAATATACTAAAATCTGAATGGTACACTAAAAAAAAAAAAAGCCCAACAACAAAAAAACTCTAAAAAAATAAAAATGATTGGTTGGACAAGATGACCTCTTAAAGAAGAGACACTAGCATTTTTTGTGCTCGTGGTATCCATGGGCCTGGACTCAGCATTTGCATATTATCTCATGATTTTCTGTGATCCACTCTAGTGATATTTATGTTGTCGTGACTCATCTGAAAGTCCAACTTGAGTCCTTTGTTCAGGTCCTATAAACTAGGATAGAGACTGGGGAAGAGATAAGTGAAAGTCTCTCAGTCATGTCCACCTCTTTGTGACTGGACGGACTAGATAAGAAGGGGGCAAATTTCTCCCCATGGGGCCTTAGAGCCTGGGGAAGAAGTCAGAAGTGCACATGGTGCCCAAGAAGGATTAGCTCCTTCCTTTCCTAATAGAGGGAATAACCCCAAAATACAAGAGAGACACACAACTCTGGCCATTTGGGGGCCCTGGGAGTTGATTTCTTCATTTATGCACTGACTTCAGTTATGCTTTTGGCTGGGTGTTCAGGATACAACCGTGGGCAAGTCAGACCCAGCCCCGCCCTTAGGAAGGAAAACAGACTTTAAAACAATCAAACTTGTTAATTATGAATTTCTTTGATTATTGTGATTGTGTTTGGAGCCGTGAAGGAAAAGCACAGAAGGTACTGAATGGCTCACCAAGGGCACTGGCGTGGCTTGAGCTGGGTTCTGGGGGTGAGCAGGAGCAACGAAGGGGTGTGGAGACCAGGAGAGTACAGGACAGGGTGCTCCAGACAAGGTGAGGCCCGCTCCAGAGTGTCTGCTGAGGAAGACCCGAGGAGGGGGCGTAGAGAGCCTGGGGAGGGGGCGGCTGCAGCAGGAAAGGGCCAGGCCCCACCATGTGGGGCCTTAGAGGTCAGAGGCCACACTTATCTGTCTGTGCTCACTTCAGAATGTCCCAGTTGGAACAATAAACTGTGAAGCCACCCTATTAACAGGTCACATTAGGAGTTTTTCCTAAGAAACAACCAGTGTTCCAGGAAGGCCTGGTCATTGCTCCTACCTCCTGGCCTCCCAGGCCTGCTGGTCTGCACGTCGGGAGCAAGGGCTTGCCAGCCCCCGTGGCCACGGTGGTTATTTGAGCTGGATGGTGTGTGAAGGGCCCTGCTTGGCAGCCCCTGGCCATCCGGCCCTGCTGCCCTCCTCCCAGGCAGACCCTGCTGCCCCCATGCCAGCCTCCCCCTCTTCAGGATCTTGAGGTGAGAGCTTTGCCACCAGGTCTCAGGCCAAGCAGGGTTCTTGGATCCAGGTTCCATGAGCCGGTTTCCGCCCATTCCCGCCCTCTGCGGCTCCCCCAGGACCCACTCCAGGCTCAGTTGTGGCCTCACGCTCTTTCCACTCTTGGTTTTTATTTTTGCCTCTCTTTATTTTCCTCTCAGTGTGACTCTTTCTTCTGCTGGGCCTCTCTCTATTTTGCCTTCCTTCTGTTTTCCTCTCTCTTTTCCAGGGTAGCCTGGCATTTCAAGAAAAGCCTGTGCTTCAGAACAAGCAGAATAGGACATGATGTCTAGTTCTGTCACCTGCTGGCTGTGTGATCTTGGGAAAAGGCATCATTTTCTGAGCCAGTTTTGGGTTCCATGAAGTAGACATGCTCCTCCTGATCCCTGCTTCTCTGAGTGGCTGTGATCTGAGATGAGGTCCACAGTCCGTCCTGGAAGTAGTCGGTGCTCAGCAAATGGTAGTTGCCTCTTACTTTCCTTTTGCAAGTTCTCCTTCCTGACCTTCTGCATATTTTGTTCACTTAACCACAAATCTAGGGAACCAAAGTGCATCCACTGGACCCCAATCACCTTGCACTCCCAGTACAGCCCCACCAAACCCAGACTGGAATGGAGCTGAGAGCCTCAAGAGCTGGGCAGCCTGCTCACTGCTACCCGTGTGGCTGGGAGGTGTGGCTGGGTGTCAAGGCTGGGCCTCTTGCCATGGGGCTCCCTAGGGGGATGTGGGAGGGGTCTTCTGAGCTATGCTGTAATGCAGGCATCAGACTTTGGGTTTTCACCAACTGAGAGAGAGGCAGGGACTGCCTTGGTAGCCCAGTGGTTAAGAATCTGCCTTGCAGTACAAAGGACACCGGTTTGATTGCTGGCAGGGGAAGATCTCACATGCTGCAACTGAGTGCTGAGTGTGTGCCTCCCCTACTGAACCCACACTCTAGAGCCCATGAGCTGTAACTACTGAAGCCTGTCTGCCTCTAGCCTGGACTCTGCAACAGGACCCTACTCACCACAACTAGAGAAAGCAAAGCCCATGTGTAGCAATGAAGGCCCAGTACAACCTAAAATAAATAAAGTAGAAAAAAAAGAGAGAGAGAGAGGCCATCTTTCAATGTGTTACCCCTGCCCCCACCAAGACCTACAGACTTCTCACCATTCCCCACATCACACCCTGCACTTTTCAGCTTCCACACCATTGCTTATTCCCCTGACCCACTTGTAACATCCTTCCACACTCTGCCTCTTATGTAGGGACTTACACTAGCTTTGGGGCAGAAACATGACAGAGCAGGAAACCAAGGCTCAGGAGCATCCAGATGTTGGTATTTTTTACAAGAATGGTGCAGTGTAATACATTGTGTGTGCATGCCAAGTTGCTTCAGTCGTGTCCGACTCTTTGCAACGCAGTGGACAGTAGCCCACCAGGCTCCTCTGACCAAGGGCTTCTCCAGGCAAGAACACTGGAGTGGGTTGCCATGCCCTCCTCCAGGGGGTGTTCCTGACCCAGGGATGGAGCCTGAATCTCTTACATCCCTTCTGCTTTGGCAGGCGGGTTCTTTACCACTAGGCCCTAACGGTAAAGAACCCACCAGTGGTAAAGAACCCACTTGCCAATGCAGGAGACTTAAGAGACACAGGTTCGATCCCTGAGTCAAGATCCCCTGGAGGAGGGCATGGCAACCCACTCTAGCACTCTTACCTAGAGAATCCCCAAGGACAGAGGACCCTGTTGGGTGGGCTACAGTCCATAGGGTCGCAAAGAGCTGGACATGACTAAAGCAATTTCATACACACACACACACACCCCTAGGAAGCCCATAGTACATTGTACTATTTAAAGACAAAATAGCTTGCTGGGGTTCCAGTGGATCTGGAAGTAACCCAGGTCTGCAAGAGTCCACATTTCCCACTTGTTCCTCAGCCACACTACCTGTCACATACTTGTGACTACATGGAGGCTATTGTAACCTAATTCCTAGATGTCACTTTAAAGGTAACTGTGTAAATAAACCCATACATTTATGGTCATTTGAGTTTTTGACAAGGGAGCCAAGACAATTCAACAGAGAAAGAATAGTCTTTTTAATAAGCAATGCTGGGATAACTGGATATCCACACACAAAAGCATGAAGTTGCACCTTCACCTGATAGTATTTAACGATTAACTCAAAATGGATCAAGGATCTAAATGTGAGAGTTAAAACCAGCAAACTCTTAGAAGAACACACAAATGTAAATCTTTGTGACCTTGGATAAGACAGTGATTTCTTAGCTATGACACTAGAAACACCAGCAACCAAAGGGAAAAAAATAGAGGAACTGTATTTCATAAAAACGACAAACTTTGTACTTTAAATGACACTATCAAGAAAATGAAAAGACAATCCACATAACAAGAGCAAATATTTACAATTGCTATATTTGTTAAGGATGTAGAATCCAATATATATTAAAAACTCCTACAACTCAACAACAACAACAAAAAGATAACCCAACTTTTTTAAAGGGGCAAAAGATGTGAATAAACATTTTTCCCAAGCAGGTACACAAATGGCCAGTATGGCCAGTAAGCACATAAAGAGATGCTCAGTATCACAGATACATGCATATGTATGGTTGAGTCCCTTCGCTGTTCACCTGAAATTATCACAACACTGTTAATCGGTGCTGCCCCAATAAAAAATTAAAATTTTTTTAAAAGATGCTCAATATCATTAGTTATTGGGGCAAGTCAAGTCACAATGAGATACACTTCACACCCACTAGGATAGCCAAAAATAAAAGTGATAGAAAACGAGTGCTGGCAAGGATGTGGAGAAGTTGGAACCTTCACACATTTCTGCTGGAAGAATTGTAAAATGGTGCAGCCACTGTGGAAAACTGTTTGGCAGTTCCACAAAAGTCCTATAGAGTTACCATATGATCCAGCAATCCTTCTACACGCAGACACACACACGCACAAATTGAGCATATATTTCATACAAATCTTATTCATGAATATGAAGAGCAGCATTATTTATGATAGCCAAAAAGTGGAATCAACCCATTAACGGATGAATGGATAAGCAGAATGGAGTATATGCATACAGTGGAATACTATCCTGTTATAAGAAGAAATGAAGTACTGATACATGCTACAACATGGATGAACTTGAAAATGAACTTTAAATATTCAAAAATCCATAGGAAATTAAAAGCTGTCGACTTCCCTGGTGGTTCAGACAGTAAAGCGTCTGCCTACAATGCGGGAGACCCGGGTTCAATCCCTGGGTTGGGAAGATCCCCTGGAGAAGGAAATGGCAACCCACTCTAGTATTTTTGCCTGGAGAATCCCATGGATGGAGGAACCTGGTAGGTTACAGCCCATGGGTTGCAAAGTCGGACATGACTGGCCGACTTATGACTGAGGGGCTGAGGTGGTAGGTAGAATGAGGACTAAGAGGTATGGGATTTCTTTTGAGGGTGATGGAAATGCTCTGAAATTAGAAAGTGGCAATGGTTGCACAAATTTGTGAATATACTAAAACCACTGAACTGGATGGCATCATCAACTCAGTGGACATGAGTCTGAGCAAACTCTGGGAGATGGTGAAGGTCAGTGCTGCAGATCATGGGGTCACAGTGTCAAGACATGACTTAGTGACTGAACAACAACATGCACTTTAAAAGAGTGAATGTATGTTATGTGAATTATACCTCAATTTTTTTCTTAAAAAAAAATAGTTGTGTAGATCTGTAGGGGATCTTGCAGGACACTGAACCCAGCATCCACCCCTTGGCCCTGTGTTAAAGATGGGAAACTTATAGCCCAGAAAGGGAAAGGATCACACTGCAAATCTGAGACAGAACAGAGATAGAACGCAGAACTATATCCATCCCACGTTCCCCTGCCCAGATTGTTAGTTCCTGGAGGACAAGAAACTTTCTTCATCCTGTGCCTCCTCTAACAGCAGCACACGACTCTGGGGCACAGTGCAGAGGTGACAGTCAGGATGGCTTCAGATGCAAGCCTCTAGATAGAGAGCCGAACCCAGCGAGCCTAAGGCACGTGGGTTCACTGGCCCACACAACTGGGAGGGACAAGGGTGTGCTGGGGACTCGGATGACCTCCCCACCCCCTGCCTGTTTCTTCTCTGCCTCCTTCCTTCTCCTTCTCCTGCTCACATGGCAGGGAATAGGGCTGCTGGCTTCTGGAAACTCTGAGGATCACACCTTTAGAACTTGCATTCCAGAGGCGAGCAAACTGTTCTCCCAGAACCTATGACGCTAGCTGGGGGTAACAGCTCTATGTGGTCCAGTTGGGTCATATTAGGTGGATCGGAAAATGAAAATCTTCAAAAGGTCAGGCCATCTAGTAGAGTACTGAACTCTGTGACCAGCAGTCCCAGAACCCCAGATATTTGGGGATGGATGGGGAGGGGTGCTTTTAACATCAGAAGTGGGAGGGAGGCTGGGCAGGCAAAAACTCAGCCTCCCTCTCCCCCAGGGGCCACTGTGGGATAATCTAAGAACTGAGCTAAAAGGCAGTCATGGATTTTAGATGCAGAGTGGTGTGAGGTGTAAGTCTCAGCTTATCACTTTCTGGCTGCATCCAGGTAGGCAAGTGACACTCCTCCCACCCCCCACCCCCAGCCTCTGTTTTCTGAACTACAAAGGGAGAACAGTAATCCCCAGCCCAGAGAATCATAAATATTTGAGATAAGAATCATAGAGTGATTGCCCAGAGCCTGGCACACAGTGGGGGCTAAGGCCAGTTAATACATTGTTATTGATGATTTGGGTGGCTTGATCTTTAGCCTCTGGTCAGATGCTGGGGATTCTGAGAAAATGCTTCAGACAATGGGGGCTTCCCAAGGTCCAGATCCCTGGCCCAGAGCTGAGGGGGTGGTGTGAGAGGGACCACTTCTCCTTGGGTAAGGACTGCCCATGTGGCGTATGACTTGGGGTCAGCCTAGAGCTGCCCCAACCTGCTGGTGACCTTGGCCTGTTGACCTGCCCTTTCTCAGCTCAGTGTCCCCTGGTTCAGATAGCACAGCCCTGGGTGACTCCTCAGGGTTCTTCCTCACCTAAGGCTACTATGAACTCAATGAGTGTCACCTCCTGGAGTAGTCTACATCCCCTTTTTATAAAGGGATCAAGCAGCCTTCACTGCAAAGTTGAGGTATGCTCTGTGCAAAGCCCAGTGCAAGGCACAGGGACTCACAGTTGACTCTGATCCCCTGTGTTCAAGATGCCTGCAGCCTGCTGGATGAATGGACATGGTCACTGACTCCCTGTGTCACCTTGGGCAAGTCACCACCGTGCTCCAGTGCTCCCTTTTGCCCCATCTGTAAGGGAAGGAGTTAACTGTGAGGACGACAGCCTGTGGCCAGGCTCACAGCCCCATCTCGTCCCAAAGAGGTGGCTGGTTAGCCCATCCCCCATGCCTTAGCTTCAAATCTAGTGACATCATCCCCAACCCTCTCCGTTTCCCAGGCAACTGGGGTGCTGGCTGACGCTCCCCGGGGGCCCAGACCGTCTGGATTTCCTTACACATAACTGTACCTCGTCCACATTTTCACAATTAAATTGTCAGTTTGGGTTAAGTGTTGTCTGCTGATGGCTGTCAACCTCTCTCTGGCTCCCCTCACTCTTCACCCAGAGCAGGTAAGTGAGAACGTCTTGCCCAGCTGGTCCCTCTGTGCTGTGGAAAGAGGCTAGGATGCAATGAGAGGCAGGAGGTCTGGGTTCCAGCCCAGCTCTGCCAGACATTTGCTGTGTGATCTTGGGCAAGTCATTTCCCTTCTCTACCTAGGTTTCCCCACCTTAAAAATAGGTTTAATCATCTCTGCCCAGCCTTCTTTCCTCCCATCCTAAAGCAGTTACAAGTCTCACAGGACCCATAACTGTGGCAGAGCTGAAAAAACTGTAAAGCCCAGCTCTTGAAAGGGACTTCTCTGAGTCCCTGCAAAAGAAATGGGTAAGGTTAGACTCTGCTCTGGTCTGCCCTGCATCCTTCTGTCTGCAGATCTGGCTCAGGTCTCCTTCTCTGGTCTTCATCAGTCTGTTCCTAGACCAAAAAGGCAGAAAAGCTGCTCTTTCCAACAAAGCCTGGTGGCCCCGAAGGTGCAAGAGTAGAGGTGCTGGGCTGGAGGGTGAAGGGCCCTGCGTCTCATGACGGGTGTGCCCGTGCTAGGGGGCCAGGCTTTCCCTCCCCACGATGGGCCTAAGTCACTTCTCACCCCAACTTTCCCCTCTCTGCTCCCAGGAACTCTCTTTCTTCTCCCCTCCCTTCCAGATCCACCCCCAGATCAGCTCCAGACCTCCTCCAGGCCCTGCCTTGGCAAAACCCAGTCTCTTTAGTTCAATGCTCGGGGCCCTCCCTGGCATCGGCCTGTCTCCTCCCCAGTCATTCTCCCTCCTGCCCCCCTTGATGCCAGCAGCAAAGAGCCCCCCACTTGCCCTTCCCTGAAGGGTAAGGGAAAGCAGACTTCTCCCTCTTGGTCTGCTTAAGCTGTTCCTGCTGCTGGGAAGGGACTCCCTCACCCCCTGGCCACCTGACAATTCCTCCCCCACCTGCACATTATTTATATAGACATGAATGCTAAGTACAAATGAGCTCTCCATCTGGAACTGTTTATGTACCTGGCAGAAAAGGAACTAACCTTTATCAAGGACCAATTACATACAGAACATTTTACATATATCATCTCTTTAAGCCCCACAGCAACCCTAGGTGGTAAATTTCACTATTCCGATTTTCCAGATGAGAAAACTGAGGCTCAGAGACAGGAAGTTATCTTTTCCAAGGCCAGAGGTGGGGATTGGTATTGAAACCCCTAAAACCCACACTTGTTTCAGGCCTTGGTGGAAACACTTCCCTCAAGATTACAGGGTTCTATGTACATGAAAATACTTGCTATTAAGGGAGATGGTGCTGCTTTGCAAATTCCAGGGATCACTGTGAAGTACCCAACGCTGTCACATAGAAAAGGGGACCCGCAAAGAGAGCTAGGGCCAAGGGGGGAGTTATGGATCTCTGCCCTAGATGAAGGAGGACCTTCTCCCAGGCACAGTCATCTCATCACAGAAGAGACTGCCCTGGAAAGAGTGAGCTCCTTACCTCGGGGTTATGCCAGCAGAGGCTGAGTGAGGAATTCACCCATTCCTGCAGCAATTTTGGAAAAACCACTGTTCACTGACCCTGATGGAGCACCCGGGATGCAGCATGGCCGAGATGGAGCCAGTGGCTGACCGATGCTGCTCCTGGAGCAGTGGAGACATTTATGGGGGCTCTGGTAGCCAGAACTTCCGGGGTCTAAGAGGGTGAGTGTCCCAACTCTGAGATTCTGATATCACCTGAGACAAATACATAATTTCCATCTTTTCACTATATAAGCCTGGCTGCTTCAGGTATCTCTTGCTACATAACAAACTATGTCAAAATTCAGTAGCCAAAAAGAATGATTGATTGATTGATTCTCCTGATTCTGCAGGCTGACAGGGCAGATCTGCCCAGCTCACTGTGGGCTCCTTGGTGAGGCTGCCCTTGGTGGGTGGGTCAGCCAGGCCTGGGTTCTGCTGGGCTGGCTGGGCCATTTCCACGTGGTGTCAGGGCCTCTCCCTGAATTTAGAGCCCAGCCTGGGCTTCTGGGGGAGGCTGGGCTGGGCTCCACGGGGCTAAGAGCAGCAGCTGCAGAGACCCTGAAGCCTGGGCTCCAGAGCATGCGTCACTTTTGTCACATGCCACACTGACTCAAGGAGATCAGCAAGTCATGAGGCCAGCCCAGATCAAGGGTGGGGACCCAGCCTTCACCTCTGCATGGAGTCATATTTCAAAGGGGACCCTGTGTCCTAGGATGAGAGGAATTGGTGCACTCAAAACCTCCCTTGCTGGCACGTCCAGGAAGAGTTCAGACCAGTGGCAGTGCATGGCTTATGGGCTGGGTGTCGGAAGACCAGGTTCCTCCAGTCTCCTGCACCAGTGACCTAGTGATGTGAGGCATCACATCTCTCAGCCTTGGTTCCTCCCTAGGTGCATTGAAGACACTGAGTGTGGCGGATCTCTGGCCCTGTGGGTATGCAGGCTGAGACCCATGTGGCAGAAACACTGACTGGTATTCATACCAGAGACGGGGAAACCCAACTAGAGAAGGCACTGCCAACCCTGGTGCCTGCTGCTTCCCATTCCTCTCATTCTGGGGGCAGCACTGTGGCTTGGCTGGAGTTGAAAAGAAGTTGAAAGAGGCCAGAAACCCAAACGTTGTCTCCTGAGCAGCCACCACCCCAACTAAACAATGGAGAGTTGAAAGTGGCTCTTCAGAAGTAACACCCTCAGTAGACGTGACCAGTGGAGTGGTGTTACCTGCACCCAGGATAGAAACCTCCTGCCTCACCTCAACCAGCCCCAAGCCTGCTCCCTGAGCCTTATAAAAGAACAGCCCCTCCCTCTAGGTGACTGAGAAGGAGGAGAATGTCCCCCTTCCCGGCACTGGGCAGAAGCTCAGTGGGGCACAGGCCTGGGATTGCAGACCTGGCATAAATGATATAAATGATCAGATGGACCCAGGGCTAAGTCTGCTCAGCCGCAGGGCAGTGCCTGCCTCACCCACAAGAACAGAACTGCCCGGCACACAGTAGGTGCACGATGTTATCTCCCAGGAACCTCAGGAAGGAGTGGTTTCATGGTTTCCCATTTTGCAGATGATGAAACCAAAGATCACAGAGGTTGAGTGACTTATCCAGGGTCACACCTTGGGTGAATGCAGGAGCAGAATCAGGCCAGGTGTCTGATGATATGTCTGCTGCTATTTGATCCCCCTCCCTCTTGCCTGGAGGATCTGGCCTCACAGAGCTTGTGGACCCCTGGAGCAGGGGACCTCTGGGCTAGGCTATTCTGCTCAGCCCCATTGTTCACCTGCCTTCCCAGGTAGGCCATTCTGAAAAACCCTGTTGCTGAAAACAGCACCCTCTGGTATCATTGTTTCTACCATGCTCACAGTTCATCCTAAAACAATCATGTAAGGAGAACCAAGATGTGGGTTCTAGAGTTGAAAAAGCCCTTGGAGTCTATCTAGTTCAACCCCCTCACTTACAGATGAGGTGATAGGCTCAGAGAGGGCAAAATAATTATCTGTTGTCACATAGTCAAGCACTGACGGGGCTAAGGACTATAACCAGGTCACCTGGAAGTAGCCAACTTGCCCCTACCCAGCTCCACCAAGGCCTCGGACCCAAGGCTGGGAAGGTGAGGTGGGTGGAGGGGTCAGTAGAGGTCAGCATGGGCAATGGAACTGTGTCCCTTCCTGGGCGCCCCCTGGGTGCAGCGTATGCAGGGGTGGCAGATGGAAAGGTGCATAACCCAGAACAATGGCAGGCAAGGGCTGAGAAGCCTACTGACAGGAAGCCCCCAGCACATCTGGGCGATCAGATACCCAGAAGCACCAAGGGTAACTGAGGAGAAGGAAACTATATTAACATCCCCAGCAGTAGTAGCCAAGAGCGTGCCTACCCTGCCCAGCTCAGCGCCTCCTCCCCTCTGAAGGGAGCTAGCAGCCCAGGCCACCAGCACAGGCCTGACCCACACTGATCCTTGAGGAGGCTCCTGACAGAAGGAGACAGGAGGAAAAAGGAGGGGGGAAGTTCAGTTGATTTTAAAGATGAAAAAAATTCTTCTCCCAATTAGAGAACCTCAGAATGTCTGAGGTGGTAAAGTGCACCAGTTTTGTGCAAATGGGGAGACTGGGGTACAGGAAGGAGCAGCCTCTTGTCCAAGTCTCCTTGACCTTCAAGCCAAGGTTTTGTCACCCCTTCCTCAGCCTCTCTCCTACTCTCCCCTTTTCCGCCCTGTCCAGGGCAGAGGTCCCAATCCTAGCTGATGTCTGGATAGTGAGTCACAGTACAGGGCTGAGTAGCTGGAGGGCCCTACAGGGCTCAAGGCTGGGCTTCAGGAGACCTGGGACCTTCTCCTCGCCTCCGTCAACTCCTTTCCAGAGAATACAAAGTCACTATCCTCCTCCTATTGGTTTCAGTGGGGTTCACTAGCTATGGTGCACACTGAGCCCTAGAGATCTGGGTTCAAATATTAGCTCCAACACTTGCCAGAACCTCCGTATTGAGCCTCAGCTTCTGCATCTATGAGAGGGGTACTAATCGTCACCTTGGAGAATACAGAAGAGCTGATGGGACTGTATTCTTCCCATTTTATAGATGAAGAAACTAAGGTTCAGGGAATTTAAGCAACTCGCTCAAGATTACACAGCTAAAAATAAAATTGGGCACAGTCAACACTGGAACCCAAGTCTATGTGACTTCAAATTGCTTTCTGTATCCACTCTAGCTGGGAGCCAGAAGATTTCTAGCTGAAAGACTGCTTGTGCAAATATTAGGAGGCAGCTGAAATGAGCAAAGGGCTAGACCCAGAGGACGATGCATCTCAACTGAACAGAAGTCACCTGGAATGGCTCTGACTGCGGTGGCCAGAGTGCCTTGGAATGGGAGAGCTCAGGACACACTTTTGACCCCCTGCTAGAAGCCTCTCAGGTGGAGCAGTAGTGTCTCCCACACCCACTTCCCACACCCCCCACCTAAAACCCCACTACCTTCCCATGGCATTTGGAATGGGATTGACCCCAATGCTCTGGAAGAAGAGATGGGGGTGTCCCAACACGTGTTCACAAGGACATTCCTGTGCCTGTAAGTAGGAGTATATGTATACTGGTGTTGCCCGCTTGGCAGCTGTGTGTGTCCTCACTGTGTGCATGGAAACGTGTGCTTGTGCATAAACTGGATGCGGACAGTCTGCATGTTCAGCCTCATCTTGAAGACGTGTATGGCCATTTAACTTATATGTGCTGCTGAGTGTGTGGGGGCATGTGGTTTGTCCAGCTATCTCCTGAGGGTGTTTGTGACCATTTGGAGGTTAAGTCTAGCCCTGTGTGCAAGGGAGACTGCCTGCTTACATGCAGAGATACTTGCATGGCTGAGAACGTGTGGGGGCTTCTGTGGGATCAGATGAATGTGTTGTATATGCAGGGACCTGTAGCCAGGTTAGGACAGCCTATGGGAGCCCCTTCACAGGTGGCTGCAAAGAACAGGGAAAAGAGTAACCAGGTGTTTTGGGGACCTGAAAGAAGTCTTTTTTCACCAAATCTGTTTCTCCTTCTGCTAATGAACTAGATTATCCTTGGAACTGAGGCTCCTGGGGTGGAAGGGATGGGGGGAGACAGAAGTCAAGAAATCCAAAGCACCTGACCCAGCAGTTAGAAATGGGAGTGGAGTAGTATCAGCCAGGAAGGGCCAAGGTGGGGGTGGAAGGTGTGGGTACTCAACCAGTCTCAGGGAAGTTGCTCCTGAAACATAGCCCCAGCCCCAGGCTAAGTCTACAGTGCACAAGAAGCACCATAGTCTGCTTTAGCTTCTGAAACCCAGTCCTTGGCTGGTGGTCTCCCCGGGACCAGGCAGACTCCCCAACACTCATCCCATAGATGGGACATCTGCCTTCTTGTTGTCTAAGGTTTACAGCCGCCTCGCACGCAGCACACAGCCCTCCCACCTCTTTTCTTTGCTGAGAGTTCCCAGAACTGGAGCAGAGGAGGTCTGGAGAGGTGAGCTGGAGAAGCTGGTCCTGGGCTGCCACGCAGCTCTCCTGATCCACGATGCTTATAGTAATGGAGCTTCAACACCAACTCCTACTGACACCCGGGCTCCGCACTCAGACCTAAGTCTGACTTCTCTCTGAGCTGTGGCTTCCTCTTCTGCCCAACCAGACAGGGTGGAGGATCCAAACGGGGCTTGCTGTCAGGTTTAGAAATCAGCCCTACCTGGGCCCCAAGCGCCCCAGGCACGCAGTAGGCTCACAGCCCGCACGCTCAGTACACATCACCAGCTAGAGTTATAATTAGTAAGTCTCTTTGTAGCTCACAGGGTGCGACGTCCTCTCGTGCCGCTGGCGCCGCGGGACCGTGGCATCCGCGGGGACCCGCCCCCGCCCCCCGCGCTCGCGGCCCGAGCCACCCGGTGGGGTTTCTGCGCGCTGACGTGGGCGGATCAAAGCAGCTGCCGGCTCCTTATAAAGCAGTTCGGGCTGCCCGCGCCTGGAGACCGTGCTGGGTGAGGAGCAGAACTCGGGCGAGTCAGCGAGCGCAGGCCGGGGGAGCCGAGCGCCCTCCAGTCCCCGAGGGACCCCAGCCGGCCGCGGCTCGCCAGGACTCCGGGCGTCCTTTCCAGGCAGCTCGCGAAGAGGACGCCCTCGCCGCCTGCCCAGCCGGGAGAGCGCTCGGGTCCTCCAGGGGCCGCGCTCGCCGCTCCCCGGCCCGCCCGGCCAGGCGAGCGCCCCAGGAGGTGAGCCGTGGCCACGGGCAGAGGGTGGGCTCTCAGCCGGGACCTGCCAGAGCTGGGGGCGGGGGTGGGGGACCCCGTTGGGCACCCGCTCCCGGGCAAGCAAAGCCAGTCCTCCTCCGTAACTGCTCCGTGGCTCTCCCAGGCAGTCCCTTCGCTGAGAGCAACCGCTGGGGCCTCGGGGCGCGGGCTCTAAGCTGATGGGAGGTAGAGGTAGGCTGTACAGACCCGCGGCCCGCCTCGAGCCTTCCAGTCCCGCTTCTCGCCCCCGCCCCAGTCGACCCTCTCCCTCCGAGTCAGCCCACGGATGAGGTCATGCCCGAGCCATCCCGGGGGTGGGGGACTTGGATCCAGCGGCAGAGGGTGTGTGTGGTGGGGCGGGAGAAGGTGGCAAAAGGCAGAGAACGACTGCAGCTCCACTAAATTGGGGGGCGGGGGCGGACGGCTTGCTTTGAGACCTGCTTCCAGAAGCGGCAGGGTGGGGGTGGTGGGAAGGGGGAGAATCGAGAGTTTGTTTACAGACCTGAGCTCCAGGCTAGGGGAGATAGGGAGGAAGAAAGTCCAGTCCCGGCCCCGAGGCACCTCTGGAACAGCCGCGAACATCTGGCTGAGCTCGCGCACGGGCCCCACACCTCCCACCTCCCCGAGCTTAGGTACTTCCAAGACCCTCACGGTCCTTAGGCGCTCGAGGTCTGGCTTAGAGGGGGTAGTGGGAGGAACCCCGAGTTCCCCCCCCCACCCTTCCCAATTCCAAATTAACCCGTTTCGCGGGTCACCCGGCGCATCGTCCGCAGCCCAGCAGACACATCTAGGAAGACTCGCGGCCAGGTCAAAGCCGTGTTGAGGGCCTCGCCTTGCTTGGCGTTGCAGGTAACTTGAAGCAGTCGCTCGGCGTCACCGGCTCTCTGGGTCGGCTCTGTAGGCTGCGCACCCCCTGGCTTAGGGCCGGGCCCGAGGCGACCTTCGCGGCGTGGACACAGCGCGAGCGGCGGGTGCGGGTTCCCGGGCCGGCGCGGGTGTTTGGTGTGCGCCCGTCGACTCTAGCTCAGAGGGGCAGCCTCGCAGGCAGAGGGGTTTCCAGGGCCTTCCAGAGCCCAAGCCTTATAACCACCTGTTGGAGCGGGCCTGCGGCTACGCTTGCGGTGCCCACGGTGTGCACAGCCGGGGAGGTTTCAGCTCTCGCCCGCTGCAAGCCGGGAAGCTTGCGCCTTCTCCCCAGCGGGAGGAGGAAGGGACCGCTTATCTCTCCAGAGACACTGTGCTTTGATGAGGATCCACTACACGCCTGATCCCAAGGGAGGTTCCGAGCCGGGCCTGAAGCAAGAGGTCGGGCAGTCCGGGGCGGACCGCGGCAAGTGGAGGGTCTTATAGAACGACCAGATCTGAGAGGGCACTTAGTTTCCTCTTCACCCCATGCCCGGAGCGGGATACCGGGGCCCAGGAAGAGAAGGACTTGCCCAAGGTCCCAGGGCACGGGAGGCTGCTGCCTAGCCCACCTCGAACCCGGGTTTAGCGCCCCCTGGCGGGCCGGGGGCTCCGGGAGGAGCGTGCTCCCTGACCCTCCAGGCGCAGGCTGAGGGTGACCCAGCGGCCCTCGCGGCTGTCCTAGACACTGACAGTGGACAGGAATAATCTGCCAGGACCCAGAGGCCCAGACCGGGAGCCGCCTCCCCCAGCGACGTGCCAGGGCAGCGAAGGGAGAAGCCCAGGACCACCGGGGCCGCTCCGAAACAGCCAGGGATAGCTTGGAGGCCTGGGTCCCGGTGCGCACCCGCGCGGCCCCCTTCTCTCTCTGCGCGCGTTGGGCTGGACACGGATCCCCTGCGGTGAGTCCGCGCTCTCTCTCCGCGTGCAGCCCTTCCTTCTCCCTACCCTGGAATGCTGGGCACCTTCGGGGGCAGCCCACACTTTGGAAGGGGGTGGGGGCGAGGAAGGACAGTGACCAGAGTTTTCGACCTACCCCCCTCCGCCGCTCCCGGCATATCCAGCCGATATTTTTCTCGTTCTCAGGAGCGTGTGGGAAGAGGGGGCTCA
The DNA here is from genome assembly GCF_014754425.2 of Oryx dammah. Taxonomy (NCBI): domain Eukaryota; kingdom Metazoa; phylum Chordata; class Mammalia; order Artiodactyla; family Bovidae; genus Oryx; species Oryx dammah. The sequence goes on along the minus strand of NW_024070201.1, from coordinate 53,377,630 downwards.
GTTAGACTTAAGACCCCAGCTGAAACACCACTCCTGCTTCCCCGCCCCCAGTGCCTTAGAGCGAGCACCACTAACTTGGGAGAACTCTGCGGAGGAGAAACAAAATGTAATTCAGAGGTTTCTCCCTGCCTTGCTCTGGGTCATGCCGCAAGGTCCCAGAAAACAGTGGGATTTAAAATATGTGTCTGTGCGTGTGTGTGCTCTTAAAGCGCGCACGTGCATGCACACACTACACAGGTAGGTGTAATACTGGGAACTTAGGGAGAGGGGGCTCAAAATACCTGCAGACTACTGGAGACTGGAAAGACGTCAGGAGATGCGTGAAGTCCAGGCCCTTGTTTTTACAGACTGGGAAGCTGAGGCTGGGGTGGTGGAAGGTCCAAGGTCAGACAGTCAGATGAGAACACCTCCTTTTGGGTCAAGCGCCCCCCACTAAGGCGCCTCCTTTTTCCAACTCCCCAAACCCTTTAGGAAGAAACCCCTTTGTCTGCTCCTCCCCAGGGAGGAGGGGCTGGGACTGTGTTTGTCTCCGGACTAACGCCAGGTGTTGGTAAATTTGGGAGAAGCTGGGAAGGGAGTTAATGAGGTGAGAATGAAGAAGGGGGGCGGGGGAAGAAGAAATAGAGAAAAGGCGGAGAAAGCGACTCTGCGGCCTTCGGGCGGGGTAAGGATACTCCGCGGCCCCAGGACGCCGCCTGGCGGCCAGAGGCGGCATCCCGCCGGCCCCGTGAGCTTCCCGGCTTAGCCAAGGCCAGGCCGCCCCGCCTCCCATCCTGCCTGGGCACCATCCGACCCACCAAGAGGGCATCGCTGAAGGAACTAGGAATCTCAGGCCCCTGAGTAGCCCTCACTGCACAAAGACTTTTGCCACCCCCTTTCTCATCCTACCGTCACAGCCCAAGAAACTGATGCCCCAGAGCAAGCCCCCGTTTCCTTGTCTTCTCACGGTCCACGATCTCACCCGACACTGGGTAGACACGAGCGTAGAAGACTGCCTCTCGTTGGCTGACCAATCCCATTTCACATCTCCAGGCCTCAGTTTTCTCATCTGTGAGATAGGGGCAGTGATAGTACCATCTCCCAGGGTTGCTGGGAGGGAAAAAAAATATCGATCGCGTTAGTGATATTCTTTTTAAAAGGTGAATTGTGTCATAATCACAGTTTGAATAACAACTGTGGTCCCAGTTTACAGAGGGGGTAAACCGAGCCCCAGCGGGTAAGGAGAATGCCCAAGCCGGCAATAACTAACAATATTGCGGCGATGAGAATCCAGATGCTGGGCGCGGAATCTGCTCTTCCCGTTGCGCGCTTTCAGCCTCTGCCCTCGACACCTTCCGTCGCTCTCTAGGGCTGTGTGCCTGTCCGTCTGCTCAGCTTCTCTCAGCTTCGCTCTCTGAGGTTCTCTCTCCCTCTCGCTGTCTCTCCGCCCGGTCTCTCCTGAGTCTTTGATCCTGACGCCCCTTTCTCTTCTCGCCGCGGGCGGCTCTAGGTGGACACGCCCTCGGCCGCGCTCCCGCGGCACCTAATTTGAGCCAGACGCCGGCAGCGTCCCGGACTATGTTCGGCTGGAGGCGACGCCCGCCGCGCGCCCGGCCTTCCCGGGCCCCAACCCCTCCTTTGTAATTTGAATAAAACGCCCCCCCCCCCACGCCCGCGGCCCCCGCCCCACGCGCCGCCTTAACCCGCAGCCTCCGCTCTCCCCGACTGCAGGCGGCCTGCGCGCAGGACGAGCGACGGCGGCCGGGAGCGCGGTTGGACTTCGGCGCGGCTTCCCCAGGGTGAGACCCCCCTGCGCGCCCGCCGCACGAGGATGAAGGCGCGGCCGCAGGTCTGCCAGGCGCTGCTCTTCGCCCTGGCGCTCCAGACCGGCGTGTGCTATGGCATCAAGTGGCTGTAAGTAGGGGATCCGCGTCTACGCAGATGGGCCCCCGAGGGCGGGGGAGGCGGAAAGCGTTAAGGGGCCCCCTGGATCGGGCCAGCGTACCCAAGACCGGGGAGCAGAAGTAGCCTAGGGGCTGTGGGCAAGTCACCCTTCTTAAGCCTCCTTTTCCTCCTCTGTAAAATATTGTCCTTACCTGCGGGAGGAGCGAGACAGGGCGTGGAAGGCGACGGAATTGCTCTGTCCTGTGCAGCTGAGAGTTACGCAAGACCTCCACCAGGACAGATGGAAAGAGCGTGGTCGAGGTGCTCAGTCTTAGGGGTCTGTGCTCTGCACACAAGGCCTGCTGAGTATTACGTTCCTTGTCAGTCTCCTGACCCTAGCTGGAGGTCCTCAAACAGTCCAGACTGCCCCACCTGCGTGACCTTGGGGAAGTGTCTCTCAGCTTCTGGGAGTCTCAGCGCGCTCCTTTGTCAAAGGAGGGAAAGAGCCTCTGTCTCACTCAGGTCAGATGAGAAGGGGCTCATGAAAGAACCTCCTTACCTGTCAGAGGCTCTGCACATGTGAAAGACAGTCCTTTAGACAGAAATTATTAATGGAAGGGTAGGTGGGAGAGAAACTCTTCCATCCAGCAGAAGGGAGTGCCTGCCCTGTGCAGGACTGTGAGCAGTGAGGGCAGGCAGAGAGGAGTAAAACCCAGCCGCTTCCTGGAGAAGCTGCCCTCTGGTCTGGAAGAGATAAGCCCAGGCTGTAAATAACTCCCAAGTGCTCCAGAAGAGACCAGTGCAGTGCTGTGGGACTGAGAGGAGAGGAGCCCACCTGGTGGGGGGCACGTATTGGGATCCTAGGTCGATTTTTCCGGGGTAGTTCTCCTAGGAGGGACCTGAGGAATCTCTGGAAGTTTGGCGGGTGGGGGCAGTGAGAGAAGGGCCCTTTTGGGTGGAGGAACTCCCAGGGTGGTTGGAAAGTCCAGGACGGGACACACACTATAGAGTTCCAGGTCGGGGGCGGGGAGCCACGCAGATAAGACAGGCAGGGGACAGATTATGGCAGCTGGGGAGGGACTGTGAGGAAAGTTCGTGGATCAGCTGGAAGACAGGGTGATAGTGGCTGGGCCACCAGCAAACAGTCTCGAGGTCACCAGCCCTGCCTCTTCTGGGGCTGAGTTATCGATTAATTTTCCTCTGGAGAGGGGAACGCCATCTTTTTGCATTTCTTGTTTGCAAGGAGAAGCCTGGGCTCAGCGGCTTCCCAGTGTGTGTGTCGGGGGGGACCAACTTTTCTCAGCTGCTCCTGATTAGTTTTATGAGAAATCAGCCACTTTCCTCCTTCTGCTCGTAACTGGCACTGCCCCAGTTGGTGAGAACCTCTGATCAGGGAGCCCAAGCCCTTCTCGCCCACCACTAACATTGTGTAGATAAGGAAACTGAGGTCCAGAGAGGGAAAGGCATTGTTAAAGGGCCCAAGGAGCATCAGAGGCCAAGAACTGGGCTTGCCACTAACATGTTGTGGGGGACACTGCTATCATGCCCTCCGAAAAATGTGTGACTTGTACGGGCCTCCAAGCTGGCATGTGGCTTGGTAGGGTCTGCAGTAGATGGCTAGTTAAGCCCAACATCCATGCTATCCCCACTACATAGGTTAGGCTGCCACAAAAAAATGAGTATACCTCAGTGTCTGCCTTAAAAGCACTACCAGCCTCTTGAGGGAAACAGACATATAACGATACAAAGTGGACTTTGGGCTGTGTCCTGGAAGAGGGAGCATGCGAGCCCAGAGGAAGAGTGGTTAGTCCCACGGAAGGGAGGTGACTTTGAGCCAGGTTTCAAAGGATAGATGGGATTTCAATGGCCATGGGTGGAATGCAAAGCAGGCATCCTAGGCAGAAGGAACTGCAGGGACGGGACTGTGTGTGTGGGGAAACAGAGAAGCCAGGAATTACAGGAGCTTACTAGTAAATCCCCAGAGCTTTAGACATTTAACTTTGATAATACTCTTGTGAAGTAGGTGACATTCTTATCGCTACCATTTTACAAATGAGGAAACTAAGGTACAGAGAGGTTAAGTAACTGGCCTAAGGTCACACAGCTAGTTAATTAATGGTGGATGTGGGATCAGAAGCCAGGCAGACAGGCTCCATGAAGCCAAACCTCTTTGACAGGGGTTAAATTGCTGGAGCTGAAGATACAGAAGGAAGCAGGAGAGAGTGGAGTTTAAGAATAACAATATGTGTATGTGTATCTGTGTGTGTATATATATGGCCTTGCAGATGATATGGCAAGGTTATATATATATATAGCCTTGGAATATGCTAGGCACTGTTCTACGTTCTTGATGTATGCTGTTTCATCTGTCTCCCAACCACCACGTGAAGTGGTTCAGCCATCTACCTCATTAAACAGAAGAGGAAATAGAGGCTCAGCGGGTCTTTAATGAACAGGGTGTCACAGCTAGTGGGCAGCAGGGGCAGGATTTGGACTTGAGCTGCCTGGCTCTGTTTCCTCTTGGTCTCAGGGAACCACAGGAAAGTTAGGAATAGAGAAGTGTACAGTGGGAATGAAAAGCTGGGGGTCCTGAGGATGTGCCTGGAGACCCTGCTGCCTTGGGCTTTGGAAAGTAAGCTGAAGAGAGGGGAATTTGACATGGGAACTGAAAGCAGACGTGGCTGAATGACCCAGAATGCCCATCTATGGGGACCAGGGACTCAGCCTGAACTTCCTGTGGAGTGGGGGTAAGGGAGAGGGGGTGGAAACACCTGGGGGATCCCTCCTACCCAAGCCAAACGGTGGGAGACTCAGACCAGAGTGTGGGGAGAACCTTCTCTGGCTGTCGTGGGGGCAGAAAGGATGGTTCCAGCCTTCTCTGAGCCTCTGGAGGCAGCCCCAGGGTGGGTGGAGTGGCCCCAGTGAGCCTGCTGCTCATTCTGGGTCAGGCCTCTCAAGGAAGAGTCCTAAGAGACTCAGAGGGACACAGCTGCCGCGGAGAGGCTGGGAGAAGCCCTGGACCCGAGTCAGGAGACCTGAGTCCCAGCCTGAGCTCTGACAGTTCACTAGCTGTGAGTCGGACCTCAGGCAAATCAATCAAGAGCCTTTCTGAGCCTCAGTTTCCTCATCTCTACAGTGGAGGGAAAGAGCCCTAACCTATGATCTAGGAGTTCTAGCCTGGCTCTGCTTCTGATTCTCTGATTGGCTGCTTGTGTACAGGTCTGGGCAAGCCCTACCCTTCTCTGGGCCTCAGTGTCCCCACTTGCACAATGGAGAGGGAACGCTGAGGCTTGGAGAGGGATGGTGACTTGCCCAAAGTTGCAGCTGAGCTGGAGCTGAAACCCAGGTCTCTGCACCCCTCACCACCACCCCACCATTCCCAGGAGAGCCCCAAATCCTGAATGAGGAGACCTTAGCTGTCCCCACGGCCCCCTTGGCATAAGCCTCGCCTGTGAACTCTCTGTCCCCTCATGTCCTCTCTTCCACCTTCTCCCCCATGTACCCGCCCCCAGATAAACCAAAATGTTTTCAATTAGGGGTCTGCTGCAGTGAGGCAAGCCGGACGAGATGTCCAGACGGGTAACTCCCCCACCTCCCACCCTAATCCTTGATTACCTCCCCAAGGGGGCCTTAGTTAGAAACAGTCATTACCACTAATTACCAGATGACCGCATCGCCCTCCTCTGGAGTGGAATCCACTGCCTCCTGCCTCCTGATCTCCCGCTCTGCACGCTCCCGTGAGCCGGCCTCTCCCAGCATGCCGCAGCTGGCCGCTCTGTCCCGGCTGTGCTCTCCGCAGCTCCGTGCCCACCCAGCACCTCCATGATGGTTCCCGTTTGTCCTCCGCCCTCCTGGGAACGCTGAGCCTCATTGTCCATGCTGGATCCCCCTCATAGAACCTCTCTCACTACCAGCTGGGGAGGTGGATGCTTGATGACTTCAGAGATGGACAGACTGACCCAGAGTGGCTGATCCAGACCCTAGGAGTCCAGAGAACCCCTCCCAGGAGCCGCAGTGCCTGGTGCTCAGGAGTTACCTGAACTGAGCTCCCCAGGAAAAGTCTGAGCTTATACTATCCACTTTCTGAGCAGGAACCCAGGGAAAGGACCTGGAAGACAGCCACCCTGCATGCGTGCCTGCTGTATGCCCAGTACCGTGCTGGGTGCTTTCTCATATATCTCCTGTAATCATTCCTGTTGTGAAACAGAAAACTGGCTCAGAGGGGACGGATGGAAACTGGGCAAGGGTGATGGGCAGAGTGGGCTCAGGGCAGGCTGAGTGTGGATGGACCCCAGCCCAGTAGAGTGGGGATCCAGGAAGGTGGCATCCGGAGGAGGCCGAGCACCCAGGCATTGGACCACTTCAGTGTCCTCCTCTGATTAAAGTGGGTAATATTCTCCCAGCCCCCCTCGAGACATTGTGAGAATGGGATGAAATGAAAGGCTCTGTAAACTGGGAACTGCTGTGTCCGTCTGGGACAGTGGGTCCATATGCATGGACAGTGTTTGCTGGGTGGAGGCAGAGAGGTTTCAACAACCAAGAAACAGGCTGGGCTGGGGGGTTATACTCCCCCCTCACCCATTACGGGCTGCAGGAATTCAGGCAGCAGGTTCTCCAGGTATCCCGGCATTGGCAGAATCAAGCAATCAGGCCTGAGGTCTGCACCAGCTACACCAGCTTTCTCGGCTCATGCCTTGTGGGGAGGGGGAGGGGTGAGCCAGGGATGGCAGTGAGGGAGAAGCCCAAGTCACCCACAGTCAATCTCAGGCTGGGTTGTGCCACCCCAGTGTGGCCCCCAGGCTGTGCTCAGTTGTCCTGGCTCTGCTTCCCAGGCCTCTGGGAAGATTTCTATATTTTGGAGTTGTAGGAGCATGGCAGAGAGAGGCAGGAGGAAGCCAAATAACCTATTAGTACCCATAAGCACATATCATTTCACTTGGCCCCTGCAAGGCCTCCAGGAATCCCCATTATGTGGTTGATGCTCAGACAGTGGCAGCAGTTTACCCAAGATTGCACAGCATGTAGAGGCCAGAGCTTGCGTCCCAACTCAGGTCTTCTGACTCCCTCTGGTCCAAGATTTAAGTGGCTACAAGTGAGGAGTTCCATATATGAACACTCCAAATGCTTTCCAGCCATTATCACATTTAAATCTTAACCATAATCCTTGGAAATATAATTTATCATTTTCTTATAACAGATGGCATGAGGCCCAGAGAGGTTGAGTAACTTACCCAGGTCACACAGCTGTTGCCCAAAGCCTGAGCTCTCGCCTGGGCTAGTCCGTGAGCTGGAACATCTAGGTTGCATTATAACAGGTGACAGGTCTGTGCAGCTGTCCATTGAGGGGCTCCTTGAGGAATGGATCTATGTCCTTCATTACCAAATGAGTCTGGGAAGAGTTGGTGCTTAGTAAATATTTCTCCCACAAGCAGATCAACTTCATTTTTTCATTTAGGTACAGGGACAGGGGAAGGGCATTCCTGGCATCAGGAAAAGTCTGGGCACAGGCATGGTGTCAGGGTAGTCCCTGTCAGAGAAGCTAGGAGTCTGGTATAGCGGATATTTCAATATGTGGGGGGAAAAGGACAAGAGGCTGGAGAGCACTGGGGTGATGGTAGGCTTGCCAACTGAGGGGCCGTGAAGTCAGAGGGGAGCCCTTGACCTTGACTAAGTAAGTGCAAGAGGCTACGGTAGGAAGAGGCCACCAATGCAGTAATGTAGTAAATTTCACCACAGGGCACTGCCCATGGTGTGTCAGCCCTGGGCAGAGCATGTGACACTCATGGAGTTAATCCCCAGACAGTACTGGGAGGGGAGAGGTTACTTGCCTTGCTCAAGGTCACGGGGGAGTGCGGGTGACGGAGGCGGGGGTGACAGGGCCAAGAGTCTGCCTAGGCCTGTGCTGTTCTTTGGCACTGAACTGCCTCCCTTGGGATCTCAGGCCAGGGGCTCAGGAATCCAGGCCTTGCCAGGTCTCAGCCCTGACCCTGGATGAGGTCTGCCATGGTCCCAGCAAGTGGGACACACAGCTCGCAGGCCTGAAGGCTGGCCCCTGCTTTCCCCTTGTCCCTCCAAGGTCTCTGCTGGATTTCTGAGGAAAAGTTGGTCCTAGGCTAGGGACTAGGTCTATGTGGAACTCTTTAAGACTGTGGGGTCCCTCTAGCCTCCACTTAGAGGAGGTGCAGCCTGATGCAATCTGCTCCTGAGAGAAGGCCTGGGAAGAAGGCGAATCCAGGATGGTCCCCTGGTCCTAAAGTCTTAGAATTTCAGTGCCCAGAGGCGAGATCTGGGAAGCTCAGAGGTCCTATAGCATCATCAGGGTTCATAGAGAACCTCCTAGGCCAGCATTCCCAAAGCATGGATGAGGTTAGGACTCCTCAAATAAAGGGTTTTGTGCTCAGCAGACTTGGAAGTTACAAACAAAGCCTGTTGCTTTGCTGCAGGACTTCTCAGGGCCTTTAAAATGGAAATATGCATTATTATTCTTCAAGAGGGGATATAGTATATCACATCCCTAAAATGTGCTTGACCATGGATCTGCTTTTTCAGAGTGTCTCACTGGAGCCTGCTTTGGGGAATACAGTTTACAGGTACAGACACTGAGACCCAGAGAGGACAGTGATTTATCTAAAGTCACACAGCAAGTTAATAGCTGTGTGCTTAGTTACTCAGTCGTGTCCAACTCTTTGCGACGCCATGGACTGTAGTCCGCCAGGCTCCTCTGTCCATGGGGATTCTACAGGCAAGAATACTGGAGTGGGTTGCCATGCCCTCCTCCAGGGGATCTTCCCGACCCAGGGACTGAACCCAGGTCTCCTGCATTGCAGGTGGATTCTTTACCATCTGAGCCACAAGGGAAGCCCAAGTTAATGGCTAACTCCCATTTATCACAAAATTGAGTGGCTTTAATCTTTTCATAAATCCCTTGCATGTATGTGGGATTTTTACAGCCTGATACATGGATTTAATAATTAAATGAAGCCAAAATGAGAAGCTCCTAACTCACACTGTGCATCTAGTAAGTGCTCAATTAAGAATGTATATTATGCCGATGACTATAAGCTAGCACCTAGCATAGTGTCTGGCTCAGTACTGAGTGGATGTTGCATAAATAATAATCCACAGCTGTGTGAGGACTAAATAAGGCAATGGCTGTGAATGCTTTGTGAACTAGAAAACTGTTAGTCTAATTATAATAAAGCTTAGGTGGGGTGGCGGGGGGTGGGGTCACAATCCTATGTTATGAATGAGGGCCTCAGGCCCAGAAAAGGACAGGGATGTGCCCAAGGTCACACAAGGGTGGAAGGGAGCGCCATTACCCTACTGGGGACAGCGGTGCTTGGCCTCCTGCTTTGCCAGCTCCTTCCAGTAAAGGCTCCAGACCCACTGAGAAGAGGCTGGGGCCATACAGTGGGTAGAGGGTCCCTCTCCGGCCTGACTTCCTTTTCACTGGTGCTGCTTTCTGGCCACGTGCAGGGCCCTGTCCAAGACCCCGGCGGCCCTGGCGCTGAACCAGACGCAGCACTGCAAGCAGCTGGAGGGCCTGGTGTCTGCGCAGGTGCAGCTGTGCCGCAGCAACCTGGAGCTCATGCACACCATCGTGCACGCCGCCCGCGAGGTCATGAAGGCCTGCCGCCGGGCCTTCGCCGACATGCGCTGGAACTGCTCCTCCATCGAGCTCGCCCCCAACTATCTGCTTGACCTGGAGAGAGGTAGGGGGTCGGTTGGGCCTGCTCGAGCCTGCGGAATGCGTGTGGGTAGAGGTGGATGAATTCAGGCATAAATATATGTGTGTTTAGATAGGTGGCTGTGTTCATGGATGGATGGATGGAAGCGTGATGGGTGGATGAGTGAATAACTGGATGATGGATGGATCCACGGATGGGTGGGTGGGTGAATTAATCATGGCCATGGGTGTTTGGGTGTGAATTGATGAATGGATGAACATACGGGGAGTGCAGGGGAGCCTGGATGGCAGTACAAATGCACGCATACCCCTCATACCTGGACAAAGGAATGAATGATGCAGGGAGGCCGGTGGGTGGGATGGGGAGTCTATAACGAGAGTGCGACTGAGCCCACCCTTAGGGCAGACAGGTGTGCCGCACGGTAATTCTAGACCAACCCGACTCAAAGTGCTGTGAGAGGCCCAGAGTGATACAGAGATTAGAGAGCATCTGTGGAGAAGACTTTCTGGAGGAGGGGGCATTTGGGTTGGATTGGGGGGCGGGTTCCTGTGTATTCGAAGGAGGCTTTTGAAAGGCAGGGGATCAGTTCTGTCCCCTGCACAGTGACAGGCCATGTGTGTACAACACTTTACAAAGAAAGCCTCCCTTCTTCCTGAATTATCTCAACTCCAGAGCAGGCCCGTGAGGTACGTATATCATTCCCACTCTACAGTTAAGGACACCAAGGCTTGAGAAGGGCAGTAACTTGCTTGGACCTGAGGCCAGGACCCCACAGCCAAGGCACCTTGGCTCCATCTTAGTTGCTAAGGTTGCTGTAACAAAGCCCCATGTTCTGCGGGCTTCTCACAAGGGGAGAATCATCTTCATCTGGAGGGTGGAAATCCGAAGTCAGAATCAGGGTGTCCACAGGACTTCCTCTGAAGGTGCAAGGGGGAAGACTCATCCCCGCCTCACCTTCACTTCCGGGTACTGCCGTGGTCTGTGTGCTCCTTGCTCGCCTTCGCTTCCGGGGACTGCCGTGGTCTGTGTGCTCCTTGGCTTGTAGCTGCACCTCTTCCAGCTCTGTCTCGGTCATGTGGCCTCTGCCCTCTCTATGTCCAAGATTCCCTCTTCCTCCAAGGACCCCCGTTGTTGTATCTGGGCCCAGTCTGATCTGTCTAATGACCTCAGCTCAGTTACACCTGCAAAGACCCCATTTCTAAATAAGGTCACGTTCACAGGTACCAGGGGTCAGGACTTGACCGTATCTTTTTAGGGGATACCTTTCATCCTGCAGCAGGCTGTTTGAGGAGCTCGGGGACGGGGCCCTCAGTGCCTGAAAGCAGACCCTGACGCTGGGTGTGGGGCGTGCAGTGTGCTGAGCGTGTGAGGGTGTGCCTGTGGGGTTGCTGGCTTTTCGGGCTTCAGTGTGAGTGTACCCGTCAGCTAGTCCATTTTGGGGAGGACGGAGGGGTACCAGTCAAATGGCCCTGGCGCCACCCTCCACCTGCTCCATCCACTCGCCACCCCTGGTCCCATCTGGCCCCAGAGGCAGGTGGGGACCTCAGCCCTGGGCACAGTCCTATGCTTGGGTCGCCCGCCCTGGTTGACCCTGCTCCTCCCCACAGGGACCCGGGAGTCAGCCTTCGTGTATGCGCTGTCGGCGGCCGCCATCAGCCACGCCATCGCCCGGGCCTGCACCTCCGGCGACCTGCCCGGCTGCTCCTGCGGCCCCGTCCCAGGTGAGCCACCCGGGCCCGGGAACCGCTGGGGAGGATGTGCGGACAACCTCAGCTACGGGCTCCTCATGGGAGCCAAGTTTTCCGATGCTCCTATGAAGGTGAAAAAAACAGGATCCCAAGCCAATAAACTGATGCGTCTACACAACAGTGAAGTGGGGAGACAGGTAACCACCCACCCGCCCACCCACCCCAGATGGTTGTGCTTGTGCCAGTTGGCCTGGAAAGGGCCACCTGGTGTGCCCCAGTGGAGGGGGTGGGGGTGGGGACGGGCCCTGATACCCCCACACTGATTTGTTCCTGGCCTCCCCTGACTCTTCCCTCTCCAGCTGCTTGGGGCTTGCCTGGCTTCTTCTCCTCCAGAGGGTCCACCGGGGTTTGGGTTGGAGAATGTTGGTGGAGCAGAAGGAGTGCTAAGCTGGGAGTCAGAGCTCTAAACTCACTGTGTGACACTGGGCGAGTCACTTCCTCTCTGCCCTCATTTGTTCCCATCTATAAAATGGGATAGGTGGGTGCTCTCTAGTCCTCATTGTCACATTTCCTCAGACTCCTCCTCTGGGGCTCTGGGCCAAGGCCGGGCATGAGAGGTAGCATGGAGCGGGCCGTGGGCTGTAGAGAGCTAAGGGTCATCTCCTTGGATCTAATGGGAACTCTCTCCCAGATCAAAAACCCTCCCTAGTCTCCAAAACGTGATTTCTCCCCCATGTATGTCATTATCAGTGTTGCTTTAATTCCTCACCTCATTGTACAGAAGGTTGGAATGAGTGCATAAGTGAATGACTGGACCTTTTTAACAAACTTGGTACTCATCTGTGTGCCAGACACTGTGGTGGGTGCTTGATTAGCTTTCTCTTCCATGGTCCATGAAACCACACTGTGAAGAGGTACCATTACCCCTCCTTACAGACGGGGAGCTGATCCCGGAGGGGCGGAGTGTCAGCTGGGGATGAATCTCACCACCTCCTCCCTGCAGCCCCCTTGGGCCCGTTGTGCAGAGGCCCCAAGTGAGGCAGAAGGAGCTTAGGTGGCTTGGCCAAGGACACACAGTGTGATGGAGCCCAGATCTATGGGATTCCAAGTCTAGAGGTTTCCACGTCCTCACCTTCCTCTCTCTCTCTCGTCTCCCTTGTGTAAGGATTCTAGGACATCCAGGCCGTCTTTGGACAGTTGGGGAAACAGGTCAAGTTACCCTGTGGTCTGTAGCAGAGTCTGGCTAGGGACCAAGAACTTCTGCCTCCGAACCCTGCGGGCCTGCTCCCCACAACCCTTGGAAACCCGCTGGGAGCCTTTCGCCATCAGCCCCACTCCTGCCCACGGCCAGGCCCCAGCCTCATGCTGCCATGCTCCCACTACACTGGCAGCCATCCCATCCCGCAGTGCAGTCCACTCAGGGGCCTCAGCTTTGTGGGCGCCTCACGCCTGTCCCCGGGCCCTGATACCTCGGAGCTGGCCTCCCTGGGACCATTCGCAGGGGCCCAGGAGGGTCAATGACAGCACGCCTTGCCCTGGCACCGAGGCCTCGGGAAGCCTGGCCCTTCCTTCCCTCTGAGCTGAGGAGCTGAGTGTGGTTTACTCTCCTGGATGACTTAGAAGGACCTCGTGCCCTTGGGAAGCCCAGCATGCCCTGAAGTCAGGTTCACTTCATTGTGTGCTCTCCACAGGCTTTGCCGAGACAGTTCCAGCCTCTAGACCCAAGTGGACTCCCTCACTCCCCACTTCCCGGCACTGTGAGGGGTAGGGAACCCTGGGACCTTGACCAGCTTCCTCACTAACTCCCCATGGGATTGCAGCAAGGCTCCCTCCATGTGCCTCAGTTTCCCTGTACTTTTGACGCACTGACAGGCCCGGGAGACCCCTAACCCTTGCAGTGGAGCCCACAGGGCAGGCAGGAGGGCAGAGGGATCCCAGTCCTGAGTGTGAGGGGGTGGGGCTTAGACTTCAGAACTGGAAGACGTGCAGAAGGCCTCTCACTCACGCCCCTCAGGTAAACAGGGAGAAACTGAGGCCTGCGGAAGTCAGTCGCACAGAGTCATTTTCAAAGCCACGGCTAGAGTCTCCCCAGGCCCCAAGCCCAACCCTGCCCACCATAATTCTTACTTAGACTGATTTTTCAAAACCAAATATTGATTTAACTTTAGTAGTTCACAAGACGCTTTCATACATGTCATCTTGTTGAATCCTTTCAACGACTCTATAAGGTAGTGATTACACACCTGCTCAGCGCACATGAAGACAGGTGCTGAGTGATGATGCGGCAACAGGCAGCCGCGGGGAAGGCCAGCCCCGAGCACCCACCTCTTGCTGCTGCTGCTTCTCTCCCTCCCTTCCTTTTCTTCTCCCACTCCCTTTTTTTCAGCAAGCATTTTGTGAGAGAGGAAAAGCAGAGAATGTGAAAAGCCATGGCTTTTGGAATTGCCCTCAGAACTGGGTTCAAATCCCAGCCTGAGATCTCCTAACTGTGTAGCCTTGGGCGGGAGACTCAGCCTCTCTGAGCCTTCATTTTCTCTTTTTTAAATGGGGAAATTAATGGTATCGCCCATGAACAACTTCTGTGCTGACGAAACTGTCTGAAGTGGAGAGCACTAGGTACAGTACGCGTGTGAATGGCACCATTACTCCTGCGAAAGACACTCTCCCTGCCTCTCCCAGCTGCCCCCCAGGGTTGGAGAAGGAGCTAAGGATCTACCCTGCAGCTTTAGAGCAAAATGCCCTGTCCCTGTCCCTTGCGGCCCGGAGCAGGCAGTGACTCCCTGAGAACACTGGCAGGCGGAGGGGTGGGGCCAGGGCCCCGGGCAGGCGAGGGAAGGAGCCCCGCCACCCAGCCCAGCGCCCTCCCCTGTCTGCAGGCTCTGCGCGCCTCTCTGGAGATGAAGTGTAAGTGCCATGGGGTATCCGGCTCCTGCTCCATCCGCACCTGCTGGAAGGGGCTGCAGGAGCTTCGGGATGTGGCCGCCGACCTCAAGACCCGCTACCTGTCGGCCACCAAGGTGGTGCACCGACCCATGGGTACCCGCAAGCACTTGGTGCCCAAGGACCTGGACATCCGGCCTGTGAAGGACTCGGAGCTCGTCTATCTGCAGAGCTCTCCTGACTTCTGCATGAAGAATGAGAAGGTGGGCTCGCACGGGACGCAGGACAGGTAAGGGCCTGCTGCCACCCTGGCAGGAAAGGTCAGTCATGTGGGGCATGCCCCTTCCCAGCTCAGGCCCGGGCACACACGGTCGGTTGGGCTTCAGTTGGCATTTGGGGAATGGAGTTCCTGCCCGGTCGAATGCTGAGCGGAGGTGTAGGGTCCCAGGGGCCCCCAGCAGAGCTCCTGGGAGAGGCTATTGTGCACCTCACCCAGGCAGAGGCTCCTTGGGAATGGAGGCTCCTGAGAGGTCCCTACCTCACCTGCCCACTAATGACGGAGACAGATGGGAGGAGACAATGACTGTGTGGGAGACAAGGGCTAGGAAAGAGGCTGCCTGACATAAAATAGGTCCTCAGTAGATGTCTGTTAAATGAATACGTGAAGGATCATGTCAGACAACCTGCTGGTTGGACAATGAACTGAGCCATGGGGCGGAGGAGGCAGCTGGCAGCCCCTGTGGCCACATCCGAAGTCTGCACAGCGTGGAGACGGGACCAGGGCAGGCACACTCCAAAGGGGCAGCAGGAGAGTGAGGCCAGCCTGCATTTTGTGGAGGGAGGGTGCTCCCACGTCCCCACCTACATCCTCCCCTCCCAGACCCTAGCTCTCTCTCCTAGCCGCTCCCCCTCCTCCCCGCCAACCCTCCATTTCAGAGCCAGGGCTGGGATCCCTATAGCAAGGCCTATCCTAGAGGCTGAAGCTGATGCAGGACTGGAGAGAGGGAGGGAGCCAGTGGGGACACCAGACCTCCTGGGTCTAGTGGGCTGGAGGGGCTGGTGAGGATTCAGAGGGGCAGCTCTTTCCTGAGATGGTTCAGGAGGAATCCAATCCTGAAATGCTATAAAGAAATAGTTGTGCAATCAAATACACTGGGAAATTCTCTTTGCAAGGCACGAGAACATATTAAAGGCTCTGAGGAATCCCGCAGTAAAGGATCTGTCTAAGCCTCCGTTTCCCAGAGGTGTTTGGCTGTGGAACTCTTTTATTAAGGAGCCCCTAATAGCATTCCATAAGACGAGTGTTCTTTGGGGTTAAAAGAATATTGAACCAGAGTGAGGGTGTCTGAGAACGTGTCTGGCACATAGTTGGTGCCTGGCCAGCTTTTGCTTCCTCCTCAGCCCACGTTCCTGTCTCTAGGAGACGGGGGCTGCTTTGGGGGGCTCCCTCCTCATGGGCCAGGGCAGCAGGCTGTAAGAGGAGGCCCAGGCGCCCATCTGGAGGCCAGATTGAGGAGGTCAGGCAGAGTGAAGATGGAACCAGGTCAGGCCAGAGAGACAGGAAGGAACAAGAGTCTAGGCTGAGGACCCGGGGTGGGTGTGATGAGGATGGGGTGGGGGTAGGATTCTAGAACCCACAGGACCTGGGGGAAGCCCACTGAGGACACCAGAGCAAAGAGGGGTTCTCCCTGGAGCCTGGGGTGGCTGTGCCTGTGTGTATCTCAGGAAGGACAGCTCCCATCCTGATGCCACAGCTTTCTAGCAGGGGGACCTGAAGCTCAAGGTCGTCTTCTGTGCCTTGGGGACAGTGCCACACACCTGGAGGGTTGGTATGATTCGAATCCCACAGCCCCTCCATGCTGGGCATGATCAGTGCCCTGGGAAGGGTTTGTGAATGACTGGCTCCCCCAACCCCCTCCCTGAGGCTTCCAGGCCTCTTCCTTCCCAGCTGTCGTGACTCTGCCCCAAGGACTTGCCCCCAAACTGTTGATGAGGAGGGCCCCTCCCACAGCACCAGGAGCCACCTTTGCTTTCTCAGAATGCTATCCTCCCCCCACCCCCCCAGTTTCCTGCCATGCTCAGCCCTCAGCCATTCCTCTGAGGATGGGCCTTGGCAGACAGCTGTATGGGTCAGCTTTTTCTGCAGTAACAAACCACTCCGGTGGCTCACAACCACAGACACTTTTTACATCCATTATATGAGGCTCTGGCTGGCCAGGGAGGGACATCAAGTGCTCAGATTGTGACAGAGGGAAACCGGGGAGCCCAGAGGGGCCCTGACTCAGCCTGGACAGCAAGGAAGGCTTCCTGGAGGAGGGGAAATGTGAACTTTACTAGGCTGGGGATTTTAGGGACTCAGGGGGTTGGACGGAAATGAGCTTTGGTAGCTGTAAAAGGCAGGTGCATAGGTGGTACACATAGCTGGGCCCCCTAGCCAGATAAGATGCCCTCCTCAAATCCAGCCTGGTGAACTGAAGCCCCTCAGCAAGTCCCTATTCCAGACTCTGAAACCTGCTCTATTCCCAGGCCCCAGCCTCCTCAGCTCCCCATCACAGGCACCATCATAGGTCTGAAGCTGGAGGCCAGATTTCAAAAATTGCATGTCAGGGACCCAGAAATAAAATGAAACCCTTTCTACCACCCTTTCTTGGTCTAGAGACCTTTAGGATAAGACTGAGAGGGACTAATGGTGTTGAATGACTAAAAAAAAGCCCAGGAAGGTTAAGTGACTTGCCTGAAGTCACACAGCCAGTGAGCAGCAGAGCTGGGGTTTGAACCCAGGTCTGCTGGCTCTGGGGCATATGTTGCTCTGCTGTTGCTTCCTGTCTGCTCCGTCCTGCCTGGAACTGCATACAGTCCCCACATGCAAGTCACCATTTCCTCCCAACTCCCCCTCCAGGAGATCTCTCCTTTCCTCTCCACAGCTCCTTTCCGGCTCAGGCCTCGGCTGCTTCTACTCAACTGCTGACCAGTCTCCTCCCTGCCCCCCTGCCTCCAGCCTTGCTGCTTCATCTGTCTGTCACCCCCCCTTACATTAGGTCAGGTGTCTGTTCTCCTTGCCCTCACCACCCTATGCCCTCCCTTCTGTCTGAGATTCCTACTCATCTTTTGTGCAATGGCCCCATAATGACCCCTCCCCCTCCAGGAAGCCTTTCTGAACTCTCACAGACCTGGTGCTCACCCTGTGTGATGCTGGGCAAGTCCTCTGCCCATTCTGTGTCTCAGTTTCCCCATCATGACATATGAGGCTTGGATTTGGTCATCTCTAGGGCTTACTCACCTAAGACACTCTGGGATTCCTTGGTCCACGTGGCTGTGGGCACCCTGCTGCTTCCCATGACAGCATCCCAGCGAAGCCTTAGCCCAGCTAGATAAAAATGCTGACCTGCACAGACATTTCCTCACTAGACAGAAGAACCGATGGCAAGGATATTTGGGGTTTATAGTGACCTTCAGTGTCTTCTTTGCCCACATGAGTGATTCATTTCTTCCTGAATCACTTCCAGCCCATGGATTCTCTGCCTCTTAGGTGGGGAGAATGAATAAGCAAACCCTTGGAAGACCTTGAGCAGGCCTCTGCCCTTTGCTGAGCCTATTTCCACCTGTAAAGTGGGCATAGCAATTCCACTGACCCAAAGACCCTCCCTGCCTCCAATAAGATAAAATTCTGGAGGGAAGCACCTAATTCAAAGGGGGCAAATGATTGATAGACCCTCTGTCCCCAAGAAGAGAGTGCCAGATGCTCCCTATGCCTCATGTCTGAGGCCATTTGTTTCCAAATTTCTCCTAAGATGTGAAAAGTAAAAACGATCTTTGTATTTGTTAGAATATAAATAAGGATTAAATATGAAGATAGGATTATTAACCAATTGTTTGAGACATTTTCAAGTATTTAGAAGTAGAAGGTATAGGAAAAGAGACAAAGGAAACAAAACACCCCCTCACTTTAATAAACACCTATTAGAAATATAGGGAAAAATGAGAAGGACCCTGGGAAAAAGAATTTATTTTGAATTCCCCAAAGACCAAGACACTGTCCAAGGGGGACTGAGGCAGCAGCCATGGTCGGAGGAGACTGGGGCTGCCTGGCTGGGAGTGGGGGTGACTGGTGAGTGATGGGGGTGCTCACTGACCTCCCCATCCCCCTCCAGGCAGTGCAACAAGACATCGCATGGCAGCGACAGCTGTGACCTCATGTGCTGTGGACGCGGCTACAACCCTTACACAGACCGCGTGGTCGAGCGTTGCCACTGCAAGTACCACTGGTGCTGCTACGTCACCTGCCGCAGGTGTGAGCGCACCGTGGAGCGCTACGTCTGCAAGTGAGGCCACGCGGCTCCTCGGGGACCTTGGAGCCCAGCCAGGGGGGCCGGAGACACCCCGTGGATTTTGGCTTCTGAATTCCAGATGCCGAGCATGGAAGGAGGCTTGTGCTTTGCCTCCACTTGGAAGCTGCCAAGAACAGAAGGCTGGGCCATCAGGGAGGGAAAGCCAGGGCATCAAAGGAGACCGACAAGATTAAAAATAACCTGGCAGCCCGAGGCCCCGGAGTGCCCACTTGCTGCCTTCCAGGCGGGTCTAAGGAGCCAGGGGCGTGGATTTGGCAAGACTGGTATGGACTCGATCTTTCGTAGCCAGAGACATCAGCTTCCTGGGAAGTGGGAGGTCAGTCTGTCCTCAACAGAATGTTCTGTAGGCGTAGCCCTTGAGACCCCCAGCCCACCCCAGGGTCTGAGCCTACTGGGCCCACCACATGGAACCACTAGCTTGGGTTGTAAATGTTTTTTTGTTTTGTTCTTCTTCCTCTGGGATGTGGGAGCTACGGAAATATTTATAAAACATAGCTTTTTCTTTGGGGTGGCTGGCTTCAATTCCTCTTTATATATTTTATATATATAAATATATATATATATGATGATCTATATTTTAAACAAGCTCTTTAAACAGCTGTTTGAAATAAATGCTGAGAACCCCAGCCCTCTCCTGTAGTTTCTGGCCTCCTCAAGTGAACTCAGAGGATTCCGGGGCTGGTGGAGCGAACTCTCCAGTTTCTAGGCAAGGTGGCATCTTTTGATGTTTCCCCACCATGGCCCCCCCATCCGGTTCTGGCCCCAATCTCCTTTTAGGATCTCCAGGTCAAGGGCGATGACAGATGTCTTGAAACCCAAACCCAGCTGGCAGACTCTCTGTTCCTCAGGGGCACACATGCGGGTGTACAAGCCTGGCGGTGGCGTCAGACCTGCCAAGTGGCTTCAAGAGAAACCCTATCCGGGCGCTGGGAACACAGACCTCAGGGAGATGGGGGCAGACCCAGGTTCCAGCTAGCCCTGGCAGGGTTTCTGTGTGACCACGGGGAAGACTTTTCCCTCCCTAGCCTCAGTTTTCTCTGTAGAGCTGGTGGTAGAGATCAAGGTGGTGGTTGGGAAAGGCCCCCAACTTCATGCCTGGACCAGTGGGCATGGCTGCAGTGACCGTGATTGGAGTCTTGTTCTGGTCTGAAGGTGGAGCCATCAAGATTTGTCCTTTTCATGGTTGTGGGGCGTAAGGGTGAGGAGGACAGAGAAGGACTACAAGTGTTTTGGCTGAGTGCTTGGAAGCGTGCTGGGATGGGGTGGAGAGAGGACTAGGGTTCAGACTTGGGGACTGTGATGTTGGTTGGGTCCAAGTGGAAATACCGGGTAGATGGGCAGATAATCGAGCCTGGGGTTCCAAGGAGAGCCCAGGGGTGAGATGCCCATTTGGTCACTGTCACTAAAAGGCAGAATAGAAAAGCGAAGCGAATCAAGGCTTGGGCTTGGGACACTTGTGCTTTGGAGGTCAGGGAGATGAATAGGAAAAGAGGCAAAGAGAGCAAGAGGAAACAGCCGGGGAAATGGAGAATCCTGGGGATCTTAGCTGTTGTCAAGTGAAGATGGGGGCTTGGAGGGGTGAGGGTCTCGGGGCCCTCAGCACTATAGCGCTCTAAGCTTCAGCCTCACTCCCTGGGACGTGGGTAGTACTGATGAGTGAGTACAGAGTATCCGGGGGTCACAGTCGTTCCCCACCGATGGAAGTAATTATCAATAACCTATATCTGCTGTGGCTGTGGGTGAGTGCACCAGACAAAGGATGTAAAAGAACATTATAAACTGAATTTTGGTGCACATGGAAGAGACGCAGACACTGAGGGGAAAGCTCTCCACTCCCCAGACCCTACAGAGACAGGGTGGGAAGAGGGAAGGCTGTGTGGCCAGAGTCAGGAGTCAGAGTCTGGAGGGAACCTGGAGATTGGTCTTCTGGGCTCTCAATCTGTTTTGCAGATGAGGAAATTCCAAGATGGGAAGGACCTTTCCTGTGGTCACAGAGCTGATACGGGGCCGAGGGCTGGTGGTGGGGCGTCCTAGTGTGGACCTCCCACCAGCATCTGTGCAGAAAACTCAGCCTCTGTTGAACAAGCACCTGGGGTGTGTGCTCTCCCACGTCCAGGGCTGCCCCTGCTCCACACTGGCTCCCGTGGCCTACAAAACCAATTCCCTGGCCTGGCACACGAGGCCCCCTCCCCAGGACCCAAGTGACTCTTCCAGCCACATTTCCTACAACTCCTCAGGCGTCTCTCTGTCCAGCCTCCCTCTGGGCATCTGCCGCTCTTTCACAGAAGGCCTGGAGTGTCACTTCCCTGTTGGAATTCCACTAAGCCTTTGGAGCCATCTCTATAAAGTCTTCCCTAATGTCCTCAAGCTCCATACAACCCTTTGACTCTTTTTTTTTAAGATTTTTTTTTTGTATGGACTAGTCTTCATTGAATCTGTTATAATATTGCTTCTGTTTTTATTTTTAATGTTTTGGTATTTTGGCCATGAGACAAGTGGGATCTTACATGACAAGGGATTGAACCCATGCCGGCTGCATTGGAAGGTGAAGACTTAATCACTGGACCACCAGGGAAGTCCCTATATAACCCTTTGGATCTTTAAAGCAGCCATCGCACTCATGCTTACAGTGGTCAGCCCATTTTTTCTCCAAGGCCCATGTAAATGGTGCTCTCCCCCAGGAAGTCCTCCCTGACCACCCTCAGCCTGGGCCAGTGGCCTCCTCTGGGTTCCCACGGCGTCTGTGTTCTCCCACTTTGCACTGAGCCATGGTGTTGTAGAGAGGTCTGTACAGCGTCTGTGCCTGCCTCCTTCTCCCATCTAGGGCCTCCGCATGGGCTGGGACCAGCCCAATGCACCTGTGGGGGCCCCAGGCTTCAGCAAAGCCATCCCAGAGGCTGAGTACATGCCTTGGAAATGTTGGATTTTGGAGTGTCTTTGGACCTTAACCAGGACAAGCAGATGGAGAAACCAGACCAAGGACCCACAATGACTCAGAAAGGGCGGTCATAGTAATGCAAATACTACCTGTTATTGTGCACCTGATGTGTCTTATTACACACGTTTGTCCAGAGCCATCTTCACAACAGGTCCCGGTGGGTGTTGTTATCTCCCTCTGACAGGTGAGAAAAGTGAGGATCTGAGAGGGGAGACCACGTGGCCCAGATCACACAGTAAGTTCATAGCAGTGCAGGGAGCCCAGGTGTGTCTGACTCCGAACCCCTTCTCACATGTCCTCACTCCCAGACACGGGGGGAGCAGGGTGGAAGACACAGGCTACTTCCGGCTCAGGACAGGTGATTCAGCTGGGCCCCTGACTCAGCAGGCCTGCTGCTGGCCAGTGCCCGGCCTGCTGTGAAGCCTTGCACCTTTCTGCTGGTCAGGGGCTGGGGAACGCGGGGACCGTGGAGAGCTGCTCCCTGGACCGCTCTTCCCTGACCAGATCAGGGTTCTAAGCACACACTTAAGCTGAGCCCCCGTTCTGGGGAGGTAGGAGTGGGGCTTTTGCCTGTGGGAAGGCCATAAACTCAGAGCTCTGGTGTCTCCCAATCTCACTGTTCTGAGATTTGGAACCATAAGATCTGGGTACCCTGGACTTTCAGAATAAATATCCTCAAACCACTGCACTGGAACTCCTGTTGCAGCCCCTTGCGCCAGGAGCCAATTCAGAGAACTTAAAAGGCCCAGGTATGGATCTTTCTGTGGGTGTCAGAATGCTTGTTCCCAGCAGGATTCCTGACCCGGCCCACACTCCATCTCCCTTCTTCCCTCGGGGGCAGCAGTCCCAGACTGGGCAAGGCCTAGAGATGGCAAGTCCCCAGGCATACTAGGACCAGCCACTTTGAGGAGACTCCTGAGCCAAGTGTGGGAGGCCGGCCGGAGACACGGGAGAGACAGGGCCGGGGGAGAGAGACAAGGAGGCGGCAGAGAGGAAACAGGAACTCTTGAAAAGAGGGAGAGATTAGCTCGGTGGGAAAGGAGAGAATGGGCAGATAAGGTCCCCTGGGGAGGCCAGGTCAGGCCAGCGGAACGACGAAGAGGGGACTGGCCCCAGCCGGAGCAGGCTGACGGTCTATTTTTCCTTAGGTCATGGAGACCAGCTGCCAGATTACACAGACCAGGCCTCCAGCAGGATGCAGGCCCCAGTCGGGGACCCCAGACCTGCGAGGGACTGGTTGGGGCAGGGGGAGTTGGGGGCTGGAATACTGTAAACCCAGCGTCTTTCCTGCTCTCTTGCTGTGTGACTCCAGGCAGCCACTTGGCCCTCTTCTCTGCAGCCATTGTCTCATTTAATTCTCAAATCATTCTGAGGAGTTGTGTCTAGTATCTCTTTTTTATTATTGATGAAGAAACTGAAGTGCAAAGAGAGAGAAGCGATGGCCCATGGTTACAGAGGTGCAAGTGGGAGAGCAGGGATTCGAGCCCTAGACTGCGTGGCTTCAAGTCTGTGAAGGCCATCCCAAGGATGGAAGCCTAAGCAGTTCTTGACATCTGTCGCAGGGACTGGGGGCTGTAGTCAGGTGCAGAAGTCAGGGGACCTCTCCCCATGGCCATCAGGCTGTAGCTCAGCCAACACTTCCTGCCCTGTCCTCCCCTGACTGGAGCTCACCATCACCTGGGTGCCTGGACTTGCAGGAACCACCTGTGTGTGGGAGCAAGGAGGGTGAAGCTCACGTGTCCCTGTTCTGGGGGACAACTCCCAACTCCCAGTTAGTGTAGCAGAGATGGCTGAAGTCAGAAGACGGCAGAGTCCTGAGGGCTATGGGTATGGTGGGGAGGTTAAGCCCGCTCCTATGAGGGTGACAGAGTAAGGAGTGGGAAGTCTGGAAGACTTCTTGGAGGAGGTACCATTTACACGAAGTCTGGAAGGTGAATAGAATTTTAGCAGATGGAGAAGGAAGTGAAGGGGAGAGCCTGCAGTGTTTACTCGGAGGAGGCCAGAAAGGGGATGTGGATGGACCTCAGGGACCCGTGGGCACAAGGGCAGCACAGGCCTCAGGTCAGAATGTCGAAATCAGGTATCTAAGACCACCCCACCAGGGCGCTAGCTGCCAGCTGGTTTGTCCACCACCTGCCTGCCAGGTTCCTGCCCACCCTCAGAGATGGCTGGCTTCAGGCAGAGCCATTTTAACAGCTGTACGTTTAATGGGTCCCTTTGCTCTTGTAGACCAAATCAATATCCGCTTGGCTCCCAGACCTGTGGCTGCTGAAGACTCTCCTTATGGGACTCTTGGTCCCCATTGCTTCACCTGCTGGGCTCCTTTGGGGGCTGAAGGGCTGGGGCAGGGGTGGAGGGGGGGGGGAGGGGGCAGATCAAACAACTGACACAAACACCCCCAGCCAGGCTGGAAGTGGGGACAGGGCTTGTGAGAGCCCCACCCCTGCTGTTCCTGGACAAGGGCGTGGCTGCAGTTAAACCCAAGTGTTTATTTTATGTCTCCACTGTTTTTGTATCCACACTGTACCAGCGAGCTGTCCCTTGGGGGTGGGAAACTGGCTGAGATGCACTGGGACAGCAGCCTGTGAGGCTACTCATGAAGGGGCCTCTGACTCAGGATTCTGCTTCACTTTTCTTAGATTCTCAGCTTCCATCCAGGACATTCCATGGTCCTGGGAGTTTAGAACCCAAGACTGGAGGACACCAAATGTCTAGCATGTCTAGAATCTGAAGAATCCCAAACTGGATGGGATTTGCTTTCCATCTGAAATGGGAGCATCATTGAAGTTTTTCTAGTTTTACATCATTCCTCCTCCTCTCCTTACCCCATTTCTCCTCCCCCAAGATATGTCCTCACCTCTGACCCTGGAGGTGGTGGGGGGGCAGGAATCCTGCTTGCAGCAGACCCTGGTTTTATTTAGCATCTCCATGGACATTTCTGGGGGAAAGGGCGGGAAGCCTGGGTACCATCTGACCACCTCCTGGACAGACTCCTTGTCTGGGTAGTTTTCCTGCTTGTCTGTGATGAGCTTATTCTCCGTGCTCCAGGTGACATCCACCAGCAGACCCCTGCTCCTCAGGTGTAAGTTTGGAGGCCATTGCCCTCCTGGGGGTTGCTGTTCTTCCCTCCTACTGTCCCCGAAGTCTCCTACCCCCACAAACAGACCCATGGTCGCCACCCAGGGATGGGACCTAGATCTTCAGAAATGGAGCATGGATGACTGCCCTCCACACTCTTTCCCAGCAAAGCCCAGGCTGGGTCTCCATTTCTGAAGCAAAAGAAAACAGACACCCACTACCTCCTGCACACACACAGAGCTTACCTCCCACTCAACACACATCCACCCCAACACACCAGGGACACCCTACCACCCTCTGCAGAGCACATGTGAAATGCACAAACTCTGAGGGGAAGCCCCATTGAGTAGCAGGTAGGGCCATGGCCCGTTAGAGTCAGAGCCAGGGTTCTCTCTCTGCCACTGCCCCTTATAAGCTGAATGATCCTGAACAAGTTTCAGACCCCAAGGCTCCACTTCCTCACTTAAAAATGGAGGTGAACCCATGTCTCTCCTGACCTGGGTAAAGCATTGAGCAACATGCCAATGGTGGCTGGACCCTCTGGCCAGAGCTTGGCCAGTGGTCCCTATTATGCTCTCCACCTTTCCTTCCCCGAAGCTTCCCTGGGCTTGCCCCGTGCTCTGCTGCGTGCTGGGGACACAGGAAAGCCTGTTCCGGCTCACCTGCCAGGGGTGAGGGAGTCCCTCGGAGAGCAGACTCTGCCATGGGAGGGGCCAGGAGCATGGCTGTGGTTAGCACGGTTTGCTCTCAGGCGGCTCTGACTGACTCCTGGCTCTGCCCTCTCTGGCTGTGTGGCCTGGGATAAGCTACTTAACCTTTCTGAGTCTCTGTTTGTTCATCTATAAAGCAGCACAAATAATAACACCCACGTCTCTGGACTGTCCTGAAGCTCCAACTAGATAGTGGACATCACGTACTTGGTAGATAGCAAGAGTCATTTATTGGTAGATTGTTATCAAATCAGACTTCAGTCACTCAGTAAGTCAACAAATGTCCATGGAGCAGCTGCACTGAGCTAGTCACTGCCGGGCTCTGGGGACTCAGAGCTGAGGTCACATGGCTCCAGGCCCTAGGGTCCCCACTCATGATGAGTGGGCTGGGAGAGGGGACAAAGCGGGCCAGGAACCTGGGACCAGGGGATGGGGAGGAAGTCAGGGTAGCCCTCCCAGAGGAGGCCTCTTGGCCCTGCAGCTGGATCTTACAAGGATGAAGAGCTGTGGCCATGAAGACCGGAGGACACCGAGGCAGGGGGCCAGCACCGCACAGATGGGAGGACGGGGCTCTTCCTTCAGGAGACTCTCGGAGGCCTTGAGGTTTACAGCATAGCCCCGCTCTGAAAGCGGGGTCCTACAAGAGGCTGCAGGGAGGGCCACACAGGCGTGAATCCCAGCTCCACCCTCACGCGCTGTTCCTTTGACCCTGGGACAATCTGAGGACCGGGAGGGTCTGCCCAGCTCCTTGATGAAACCCTTAGCCCTGCAGCCCCCTGAGTACTTGGGCACCCGCTGGCTCCCCCCAGGAAGCTGTGGGCCTCTGGGAGGGCCCTTCCTCACCATCAAGTCCCCCAGCCCAGCTCTGCACAGGGTACCCCCACTCCAGGGGAACCTGGGGCTCCTAGGGATGCCATCTTATTCCCACTGCCTCCCCAGAACCTAAACCAGGCCTGACCCAGAGACAGAGAAGGGGCACATGACTTGATGGGCTGGGGGACCCACATCAGAGGGGTAGGACGCTGCCCCCTGGTGATGGTGGGCACCCAGAGAGGCAGCCAGACCATCCTCCTCCAGGTTAACCCTACTCTATAGACGAGGAGGCTATTCCTGAAGGGCTCTGGCTCCCAGAGGCTCTCCTCCTCTCACTCATGCTCATATCTCCTGAGTGCCTACTATGTGCTGGGGCTGCCCCAGTGTGAGTGTGCCTGGGGTGTCATCCTTCCGAGTGCCCTGAGAAACCAGACTCATGGAGAGTTTGAGATGGAAGTCAAGGGACTCACAGCCCCAAACCCTGGGCTCTAGGACCTGGCTTCTGGGAGTCTTAGAGAAGGTGCCACCTGAAGGCGGGTTGTTGTAGAATCAGATCCACAGACTCATAGGCTTCCCAGGTGGCGCTAGTGGTAAAGAACCCACCTGCCAATGCAGGAGATGTCAGAGACGTGAGTTTTAGCCCTGGGATTGGGAAAATCCCCTGGAGGAGGGCCTGGCAACCCACTCCAGTATTCTTTTATTTTTTTATTTTTATTATTTAAATTTATTTATTTTTTATTTTACTTTACAATTCTGTATTGGTTTTGCCAGTATTCTTGACTGGAGAATCCCCATGGATAGGGCAGCCTGGCAGGCTACAGTCCATAGGATCACAAAGAGTCCGACATGACCAAAGCAACTTGGCACATTACAGATTACATCACAGACTCACATGCCTTAGAACATGGAAAGCTAGACTGAGCCCTACAGTGGGAAAGAGCCCACCAAGCGCCTCCTGCGCCCTGGCGCTGCATCACCCACGTGTCCCGACAGCTTCGCCTTGCATGGAGCCATGGGGGTCGTCACACCATCATTGCCACAGAAGCAACTTTCTTGGAGGAGACTTTAGAGCGAGGCCAAGGCTCTGCCCCCCCCATTCATTCCTGGGCAACCTGCGTCACCTGTGTGCTTCACTTTCTTCATCAGTAAAACGGGGACAATCACGGTTCCGCTCTGTCAGGGAAGCTGCGAGAAGTCGGTGAGATCAAGGGCTCAGGCAGCCTGTGGCCCTGTAAACATGTGCCGTGAAGATCATGGTGCTGAAATTTGAGGCCTGGCTATTCAGACCCGATTCCACCCTGGAAGCTGGCCCATAATGGGCCACCCCTCCCTGGAGAACAGTAGACCTGGCCTCCTGCTCAGCACTGGCCACAATTCTGGGCAGAGCAGGTGTTTATAAATGGCTAGTTTTATGATTTAGGGGAGGGGACAAGTGGCATTTGGGGATTTCTTGTTAGCCCCTCCAGAATGCCACCCTGGTAAATGGAGTCCCTCTGAGGGCCCCCGTCCTTGGCAAAGGAACTCCATCTGTGTCGTCACTGGGTCTTCCCATGTCTGCTCAGAGAGATGGCCTTGGTTCCCTTCACAGCTGCTCACCGAGGTCTGCTCAGCAGCAGGTGTCGTGTGTGTGTGTGTGTGTGTGGGTATGTGTGTGTGGGTGTGTGGGTGGGGGGGGTGGGGGTGGGGACAGGTGTTCAGGGAGGCTTTGGTCACTAGAGAGACAGAGGGGCCTTGAAAGGCAGCCTGTCCAACCTCCTGCCCCCACCCCCACTCTACAGATGAGAAGACTGAGGCCCAGAAGGGCCTGGCTGTGCCAGGTCCCACTGTGTCAGAGGCTGATTCTCCAGCCTTGGGCCTTTGAATGTACCTGAGCTAGGCAGAGCCTGCTGTGATCAGTCTCAGCCACTCTGCCTGCCTTGCCCCAGAGGCAGCTTCCCCCTTCTCTCTACACTGCCCCAGAAGCCAGAGAGGCCACACCAGAGGGGATCCTGGGTCCCGCCAGGCCCGGAAAGGACAAGCCCAAATATTTAGTCTCTGCGGAAGGGAACAGAGCTCGGATCCTGGCCCAGAGGCCCTTCCTCAGGCCCCAGGCCAGGAACCATGTCACACAGGGACACGAGCCCCCACTGCCCTCCATGTCCTAAGGCCCCAAGCAAAATTTTTTCCTACAAACCTGAAGTTACTGAATGAGGTCACCATTTTCATGTGACTTCATATTTATCATTCATTCATAAATAATGAATGAAGCCACCATTCATTATTCCTCTGGGTCAAGGCATCATGTTCTCCTGCGAAGCTCCCTGAAATAGTAGCAGTAATAAGTTGTTGTTCTAACTGTTGCTTCCTGACCTGCATACAGGTTTCTCAGGAGACAGGTAAGATGGTCCAGTACTCTCATCTCTTTAAGTTTTCCAGTTTGTTATGATCCACATAGTCCAAGGTTTTAGCATAGTCAATGAAACAGAGGTAGATGTTTTTCTGAAATTCCCTTGTTTTCTCTATGATCCAGTGAATGTTGGCAATTTGATCTCTGGTTCCTCTGCCTTTTCTAAACCCAGCTTGAACATCTGGAAGTTCTCGGTTCATGTAATGTTGAAACCTAGCTTGGAGGATTAGTAATAATACTAACAATAATAATAACAGCAACTCACACATCTACAACGTACAGTTCACACAGGGTGTCATATCCTGCAGCACCTCATAACAGCTTTGTAAGGCGGGGAATATTATGGCCATTTTAAATGGGAAAACTGGGCTCAAAGGGCTGTGACCTAGGGTCACAAAGAGCGACTGGACTCAGATTTGGGTCTGATGGCAGAGTCCTGGTCCCATGTTTGGGGAGACAGTGGTGCAGACAGCTTCGCCCAGGAGGGAGGCCTTCTCCAGGTCAGGGCAGAGACCAGCTGCATCCCCAGACTCTTCCCCTTCTCTACAGCCAGACCCCTACCCCTGCCCCTAGCCTCAGGCTGGCTGCTGTGTGAAGCCCAGATCAGGGTTCCCATGGGTCCTCTGGAAGCCTGTCTTACCCTCCTCCCATCACCCCCCAGTCCTGAGTCCCTCTGGTCTCCCATCTCTGTAAACATGAAATCCCATCTTTCCCCACCCCATGCATTAGAAATGCAAATTGTCAGGCCCCACCCCAGCTCAACAGAATCAGCACTCTGGGGAGAAGGGGTCAGCAATCCGTGTTTTCAGCAGATTCTCCAGGTGGTTCCAATGCTAGAGACTAAGAACTATTGCTCTAGGGCACATGCCCTACCTCTTCACTCTCCTGTGTAACACCCTCCATGGCTCCCCATTGCCTGCAGGGTGAGTCCTAGCTCCTCAGCCTGAAGTGGAGGTCCATCTGATGTGGCCTTGGACACTCCTCTCTGGCCCCTCCTCCCCGCCTGCTCCTCTCGACACTTACACGCCCTCTGCTCCTTCCCCAGCACTTCCCGAGCTCCATGCTTCTCACACGTGCCATCTCCTTTCACATCTCCAGATCTGTGCCCACGCCATCCTCCCTGTCTGTCCCTTGGCAGCCTGGAAACTCCTTTGATCTGGCCACACCCTCTGTCTCTGAAAAGTGGCCCCTTGGCCTCTCCGGGCAGAGAGGGCCCCAGTTTTGTACCCATAGCCCTTCTGCTCCCTCTGGCATGGCACTAATCATCCTGTGTGGTCCTGCTGGTGTCAACATCCACCTCCCCACACTGGTCTGTTTCAATATTTGGGGAGGCCTCGGTGAACACTGAGATGAACAGACAACAAGGAGTTTGGCCACAGGGACCACAGCTGCCTCTTCTAAACTGAGCCCAGCCGACTTAGATCAACGCTGAGGACCGGGCCCTAGGCTTCCCCACCACGCCTGCCTCACTGTGGGCCCTGAACAGCCCCTGCCCCTTGGCCTCAGTTTCCCCATGTGTGGGGGAGTGGGGCAGAGCAGCCCCTGAGTTCAGTGACTACTGGGTCAAGGTGGCAGGGCCTCTCACTCCAGAGCTCCAGTACTGACCACTTGCCCCTGGCCCCAAGAAAGAGGACCACAGCCTGGTCCCTGAACAGCCAGGGTGCCTCCTAACCACCCCTCCCACCCTCCTTCCAGCTCCCTGAGGCCGATTTTACAGAATGGGAAGCTGAGGCTGGAGAAACAGGTGCTGGCAGCCAGCAGAACCTGCTGAGGGTTCAAGTCACCCCTCACTGGGCTGGTTGGGAAGAGGTGAGCTTCACTCCCCACCCCTACCCCCAGCTGATGAGCAAGCTCACCAGGGGCCTCTCCAGGCTCACTGGGGCCATGAAGACCTGCCAGGAATCCTCGGCATCGACCAAGCGCAACAACCTTCCCGCTTCTGTTCCCTCTCCTTTACCCCCGTGTGACCCGGCACACCTGGCCCAGCCCAGTGTGCCCAGCGAATGCCAGTCTTCTTTCCCAGCCCATGTTTCCTCTGTCTGCTCTGTGCTGGGGGCAGAGGATGTCCTCCTGGCACAGGGCCCCTTTCTTCACCCCAGTATTCCTGGAGTTACAGCAGATCCTTCTGTTCTATAAAGAGGTTCTGCCTTCCTGGAGTGATCCCCTGGGGTATGGGAGGGAAGCCTCAAGCCTAGGGTCCTGTCCTCACAGCTGCTTCCCTCTGCACTCAAGCCTTTCTCGTGAGGATTACGGCTCCCCAGGGCCGGTTACACCTCAGACCCTTTCTCCCTGTAATCAGCTTCCCGCTCCCCTTCCCAGCTGACCCTGCTCAGGTGAACACAGCTTGGCCTGACCCCCTGATTGCATCTCCTGGAGTCCGACTCTCCTCCAACCTCTGCCCTGCTCTATGATCACCCAGACACCCTACAGATAGGAGGGGCCAAGCTAGGGAGAGACCATAGATTTGGGGAGGAGCTCATCTCCTCTGGGTTCTCAATGGTCACTTTTTGAGGCAGAGACCTGGACAACACGACTTCTGTCATCTTCTCTGGTCTCAAAGATGAGTTGCTGGGCTGGAGAATTTGTATTTAGTTTTTCCAAATCACTTAAGGTGTGGATGACTGAGCTATTAGATTGATCATAGAAGGATAAGCAAATGGATGGGGAGATGGGTGGCTGAACAGATTGGTACGTGCAAAAATTAATTCTTCCATGGATGGATAGTCGGTGGATGGTTGGACAGATGGATACATGGATACATCCATGGATGATGGATGGTTAGATATCCTTTAAGAGTCATCCAAAGTCTTACCTCCTCCAAGAAGCCTTCCTTGATCCCCTGGGCTTTTCTGTCTCAGTGGGTTGGGCACAGGCTGGGTGAGGTCTGGGTTATTTATGTCCCTCAAACTCAAGCCAGGATTTGCCCAGAGAGGCTCTCAGGGCAGTCCTGGACAATGAGTGGGTCAGTTTCCAACACATAAGTGGTCCAGGGTGACAGGAGAGGGGCAAGAAGGGAAGCCCTGAGAGGTTAGAAGTGTCCAATCATGAAACTGTTCCTGCTGGGCATGGGCATGGTGGGTTGAGGAGGAAGGTAGTGTAGTTAAAGTAACTGTTGTTAATGCTTCTTGTGCACTCGCCCTCTGCCAGGCATGTGCCAAACCCTTTCCACACACCATTTTATTTAAACTTCCCAGCAGTTACTACTGGTATCCCTGATTTTCAGATAAAGGAGCTGAAGAATCCCAAGGAGCTATAGTGAGTTACCCAGGGTGGCACAGAGCGGAGGTGGAGAGCCAGGGTTTGCACTCAGGTCTGAGGAAGCCCCACTGTACTGTTCTGTCTGAACACTAGGTGGATCCTGAGGGCAGTGGGGGAGGCCTGGGGGCTTTGGAGCAGAGGGGGGGGAGTGGTCCAAATTTTAGGAAGTAATTACATGCACTCTCCTTGCCAGCAGAGAACAGGCACCTCCAGGGCACCCACCATCAGCTCCTCCAGGGAAGAAGCTAGGCTCCCCCCGGGGTCTTGGTTCCAGAAAAGTGTTTGTCATGCTCCGCATTTTCCATCCTTCTCTCCTCCCCCAGATAGGGACTCAGTATCTGCAGCTAGGAGTCCTCCAGCCCCAGCTGAACTGTGGCTCCAGAAGCCCCTAGGAGCTGCTGTTGCTGCCCTGGAACAAAATGGCCTCCGCCTAGAAGCCTCCTACCTAGATGCCCTTCTCCTGCCTCCATACTGCAATCCATCATCCCCACTCCCTACCCTCATCCTCAGCCCTGGTTTCCCCTCCCCTCAGCCTTCAAAGTCCCATAATTCATTGTTTGAATCATAGCAGCTCCTCTTACTAGCTGGATGACCTCGGCCAATGACATCTTGTCTCTGAGTCCCGGTTTTCCCAAATATTGCTGAAATGTGGTAACACAGGACCAGTGAGGACACCTGACTTTCTTGGGCTCCTTTGACTCCTCCACTTCTTTCCTCTGACAGTTCAGCCACAGGATACATTACTCCTAGAATTTGGTGAATCCTGAACTGGTGTGTTTTTATGTTGAGGCGATGGGAAGTATTTAACTAATTATTATTTCCTTGATTGCTGTGGTTAACAGGAAGTTCAGAGTGAAACCTCATCTTAATCATAATCATTATGTAAGTTACTATGGGGTTGATAAGTTTACTTCCTACTCTGTCTAAGGGATTTTAGCTAAGCCCTCTATTGCATCCTTTCTTTTAAACTATCTCTTATCTTTAAAAAATTATGTGGGGAATACACTATTATTTTTCAATCCTGCTATACACATCTCCCCATTGTTGGGCCTCACCTGCCCTGTACCTCCTCCTGGCCTGCTCTCATCTCCTCTCCAGCTGGCCTCCTGGCTTTCCTGTGTTCATGTTCATGCCTGCCCCCAGGCATAGTTTGGTTGTGCCCCAGGCCAGAGTCAAGTGGGCCTTAGGAAGTATCACTATGAACAAAGCTAGTGGAGGTGATAGAATTCCAGTTGAGCTATTTCAAATCCTAAAAGATGATGCTGTGAAAATGCTGCACTCAATATGCCAGCAAATTTGGAAAACTCAGCAGTGGCCACAGGACTGGAAAAAGTCAGTTTTCATTCCAGTCCCAAAGAAAGACAATGCCAAAGAATGTTCAAACCACTGCACAATTGCACTCATCTCACACGCTAGTAAAGTAATGCTCAAAATTCTCCAAGCCAGGCTTCAAGAGTATGTGAACCATGAATTTCCAGATGTTTAAGCTGAATTTAGAAAAGGCAGAGGAACCAGAGATCAAATTGCCAACATCCGCTGGATCATCGAAAAAGCAAGAGAATTCCAGAAAAACATGTACTTCTACTTTATTGACTATGCCAAAGCCTTTGACTGTGTGGATCACAAGAAACTGTGGAAAATTTTTCAAGAGATGGGAATACCAGACCACCTACCTGCCTCCTGAGAAATCTGTATGCAGGTCAAGAAGCAACAGTTAGAACTGGACATGGAACAACAGACTAGTTCCAAACAGGAAAAGGAGTACGTCAAGGCTGTATATTGTCACCCTGCTTATTTAACTTATATGCAGAGTACATCATGTGAAATGCAGGGCTGGATGAAACACAAGCTGGAATCAAGATTGCTGGGAGAAATATGAATAACCTCAGATACTCAGATAACACTACCTTTATGGCAGAAAGAGAAGAAGAATTAAAGCACCTCTTGTTGAAAGTGAAAGAGGAGAGTGAAAAAGTTGGCATAAACCTCAACATTCAGGAAACTAAGATCATGGCATCCAGTCTCATCACTTCATAGCAAATAGATAGGGGAACAATGGAAACAGTGAGAGATTTTATTTTGGGGGGCTCCAAAATCAATGCAGACGGTGACTGCAGCCATGAAATTAAAAGACGCTTGCTCCTTGGAAGAAAAGCTATCACCAACCTAGACAGCATATTAAAAAGCAGAGACATTACTTTGCCAGAAGAGATCCATCCAAAGTTATAGTTTTTCCAGTAGTCATGAATTGATGCGAAAGTTGGACTATAAAGAAAGCTGAGTGTGCAGAATTGATGCTTTTGAATTGTGGTGTTGGAGAAGACTCTTGAGAGTCCCTTGAACAGCAAGGAGGTCCAACCAGTCCATCCTGAAGGAGATCAGTCCTGAATATTCTTGGAAGGACTGATGTTGAAGCTGAAACTCCAATACTTTGGCCAACTGATTTGAAGAACTGATTCGAAGAACTGATTCATTTGAAAAGACCCTGATGCTAGGCAAGATTG
This sequence comes from Oryx dammah, assembly GCF_014754425.2. NCBI lineage: Eukaryota > Metazoa > Chordata > Mammalia > Artiodactyla > Bovidae > Oryx > Oryx dammah. Next base: position 53,343,475 of record NW_024070201.1, on the reverse strand, counting down.
AAGGCAGGAGGAGAAGGGGACGACAGAGGATGAGATGGTTGGACAGCATCACAGACTCGATGGACATGAGTTTGAGTGAGCTCCAGGAGTTGCTGATGGACAACCACCAATGCCATCAAGATGGTGGTGGTGTGCTGTAGTCCCTGGGGTTCTAAAGAGTCAGACATGACTGAGCGACTGAACTGACTGACTGACTGACATGCCAGAGTGCCTTCCCATGCCATCTGGCAAATACCAAGCCCTCATCCCAGGCCCAGCTCCCCTAGGGTTATTCCCTGGCTCTACCAACCTGCATCTTCCCTCTCCCAGAGCCCAGTCACCCTTCTCCCCTCCTCCCAACTCATCCATGTTTGTTCAGCCACTGTTCCAAGGATTCTTCAGTAAGCCAGAGACAAAACCTCTGACCTTGTGGAGCTAACATTCTAGTTGGGGAAGAATGACAATCAACAAGTAAATCTTTTTTAAAAATCAGATGTTGGGGACTTCCCTGGTGGTTCAGTGGTTAAGAATCTGCCTGCCAGTGCAGGGAGACACAGCTTGGATCCCTGCTCCCGGGAGATTCCACATGCTGCAGGGCAGCTGAGCCCGTGTGCCACAATTACCCAGCCAACCACTCTAGAGCCCATGAGCCACTGATACCACTAGAGAAAGCCCACTGGCAGCAGTGAAGGTCGAGTGCAACCAAGAATAACTAAATAAAATAAAATATCTCAGAGGCTGGTAAATATTAAGGAGACATAATAAAACAGCCTGAAGAGAAGGGGCCAGCTGATCCTGGTGGCAAGGAGAGATTCTGTTTGATTTAGGTTTTCCAGGAAGACCTTATAATGAGGGTTAGGGTTAGGGAAGAAGGTGCCTTTCTCATGGGAGTGAGTGTTTCAGTGGGGCCCCGGGGCCAGTGCGGCCAGAGTGCAGGGAGTGAGGAGGAGGTGGCCAGAGAGGAAGTCAGGCTGAGGGAGCCTGGGAGCCATGGCAGGCTTGGGAGTAAGGGCTCACTGTGACCTACCCTGTCCAGGCTCTGAGCTGGGAGCCTGACATCCAACTTCTCACTCGATCCTCCTGGCAACTCTGTGATTTGAGGCAGGTCTTCAGTCCCATTTCAAAGGCAGCAGAGGCCCGGAGTAAAGAAGGGATCTGCCTGAGGTCACAAGGCAGTGAGGCCCTTTCTGCTGACTCTGTGGTGGGATGGCGGCTGCCGAGGAGAGGGGCGGACCATGCCCTGAGACGTGTTCGCCCCTAGTCTATCCTCCCGGCATCGCCCATAAATCACTCTGACACCCGACGAAGGGGGGCAGGACAGATTCAACTGCTCCGCTGTGGGTGAGCGCTTCCCAGGCCTCTGCTCTTGTGGTTCTTGGCTCTGGACGATGGCCGCCCAGCCCAGGGCTCCAAATGTCGGGCACACAACACCAGGGGAGTCCTGTTTGCCCTGGGCCAGGAACGGGGTTCAGGAGAAAGGGGAGGACCCCACAGGGCCGGAGGATCTGGCTACCAGATGAAGTGTTGGAAACGCTGGAGTCCTGCTGTTCGAAGACCTGGGTGAGACCTGGGCCAATCCACTGGAGGGTTTGGAGGGCATGTGGGGCCAGAAGCTCTGGGGGAGAGGGAGGCGGGGCAGCCTCACCGCTAGGGCCCTCTTCTCCCTCTACCACATTGCCCCCCTCCCTGCCCAACGTGCTGAAAGCTCCGGGTTGTGCCCGTCTGGAATTGTTTTGGAGCTGGCATGGGAGCAGAGGCAGGCAGACGGAGAGAAGATGCCCCCCCGCACCCTGACTGCCCCCCACCCATTCGCCTCCACTGGTGAGTCACCAGCACAAGAACCAGCCAGAGCTGTTTCGCTCAGAAGTGGGCTGGTGGACTTTTTGGAGAAAGCTTCGTGGCTTCCCAGAGGGCCCCCTGGAGAAGTGGCCTCTGTCTGACACACCCTGAGGATTCCAGGACCACCTGTCCAGTATGGGGCTCTGAGCTGCAAGGCACCAGGCCCTCAAGGAGCAGCTGGTGTCCAAGTAAAACTCACTTGCCAGCCTCTATTCAAGGCCAAGGCAGTGGGCCCGGCCGACCTTGCCCACCCCCGACCCCCCACCCCACTGTTCTCCACATGTGCCTTGGACTTGGAAGTCACCCTACCTACTCAGATGCCACCTGCCTGCCTCACACCTCACTTCCAGAGGGAGTGGCCCGTGGGCATGGATCAGGCCACATGTGGAAGGCAGTATGAGGCAAGAGGGTGGGAAATCTGGGATCCAGGGGTCAGAGGGGCCTGTTGACTCTGGCTCTGCCACCTATTAAATGGGGCGAGTCTCTAAACCTGTCTGAACCTCAGTTGATAGATAGGACCCTTGTTACTAATCTTGTCAGGATAAAAGTTAAGTACGTGTAGGGCTTCTCCGGTGGCTCAGCTGGTAAAGAATCCGCCTGCACTGCAGGAGACCTGGGTCGATCCCTGGGTTGGAAATGCTACCCACTCCAGTATTCTGACCTGCAGAATCATGTTCGGAATACAGGGTTTATATGTATATACGCTACTGAAGGTTCAGCAAAGGACTTGGCCTACCTTTTTGATCACTAACAATTCAATGTGTGCACGTGTGCATGCTTAGTCGTGTCTGGCTCTTCGTGACCCCACGGACTGTAACCCACCAGCCTACAAGCAAAAATACTGGGGTGGGTTGCCGTTTCCTCCTCCAGGGGATCTTCCCAACCCAGAGATCAAACCTGCATCTCCCGCATCTCCTGCACCGGCAGGTGGACTCTTCACCACCTGGAAAGCCCAATAATTCAATAGTTCTAGCTCAGATGGTAAGCCCGGATGGTCACCTGCTGCTGAAGCTCCTGCCAGTCGTCACCACTGGGGGTGCCATGAGCCAGGGGCCTCCCTGGGGGCTGGGAGGTGGGATCACGTAGCCCATGCTTCTCTTTTCCACCCTCAGGATGATGAGACCAAGGTAGGTCGCTGGCCCAGTGTGGGCCCTTCTAGGATTCTAGAGGTCCCGGAACGTGGGAATGATGTCTATCCCCACCCGATTCCTCTTCCCTTCCAGAGTCGAAGGAAATGAGAAGCTGGTCCCCAACTCTGGCTCGTTCCTCAGGGCCTCTTCTCTCATCTCCCCAGGGCCTTGCCATCTCCAGGAGAGAGAGCTTGCTCAGAGTCTGGGGGGCCCTGACCTCCTACCACAGTGCTTCGGAGGGAGCTGCCTGAGCCCAGTTGTGTGGCCTTGGACAAAGTGCTGCCCTCTCTGGGCATGGGAAGGCCAGCCTCACAGAACCATGGTGCAGTCAGTCCAAGGCGACTGAGGCGGAGAGTGCTGAAGCCCCACTTCTCCAGTCAGAGCTGTTAGTGTGCTGGGGAGGAAATGGGGGAGGGCCCAGCAGGGGCCTGGTGGGGACTGGCAGGGGCTGGGCAGGAGGGCAGTGAGGGGCCACTGGAGGGCTGGCAGGTGGCCAGCCTCACCGCAGGCTCCCCAGGGCCCCCTAATGGACCCCACAGAGGCTGCTTGTCGAGGCCTCTTGCCTAATTATCAAATCGTTCCCAGATCCCCTCCCGTGGTCTGACCTCCCCCCAGCCCGAGTCTATTAGGAAACATCAGCCCCAAGGTGGGGCGCTGGTTTGCAGGGCAGCAACGCCCTGCCTGTACCCCTCCAGCTCCACCCCCACCTAGCCACCCAGGCCCGGGCAGACTCTGCCTCCCAGCCCCAGGTGGGGAAGCGTTGGTTTAGGAGTCAGCCCCACTAGAGAGACCTTGGCTGGGTTCTCTGGGTGTTGGCTTCTTCCTCTGTGGAGTGAGAATTTCAACCTCAACCTCCAGGGTCATTGAGACAGTCTGTGCTGACTCCTGGAGGAGTCGGGTCCCCTATTCTTGTCCTTGAACCAGACTCTGGGAGGCAGAACGTGGGCCGAGGGCCAGTCTTGGGCTGCACCCCTCCATGCCCCCATGCCCAACCCTGACACCAGGCTTCCTTTGCTCTCAGCAAGTGCCCTCGCTCCTACATCCTCCCAACACAGCCTTGCGCCTCCCGAGTCAGCCTCTCTGTGGAGGACTGGCTCTCTGCTGGCTGAGCCCACAGCCCCTGATGAGGTCCTGTTCCGAACTGTACTGCTCGGGGCCATGGGGGCTGGGCGCAGCCCCGTCTCTCACCACCATTTGGTGCTTCCCCCACTCCCAGTGCACCCTTGCATGTGTCTATGCACACAGACCCACCTGCACACGCACAGGCGTCTGCACGCATGCCCCAGATGCACACTGGTGTGCACACACTTGCAGGATCCAGGGGGTGACGAGGAGCTGACATCTGCCCGCCAGGTGCACCCCAGCTGTTAATCAGTGCTTGGGAGGAGCTGCTGGCGCAGCGACCCCCAGAGAGAGGAGGGCAGCCAAAGGTCATCCCGGGTTCCCACAGCCCCTCACGGTGGCCGCATGGAAGGAGTCAGGAGTCTGTCAGCCGGTCAGCTGCCCTCTTCCATTTCCAGATGAGGAAATGGGGCTCCGAGAGGAGCAGGACTTAGTGGGGGCCACATATCAGTGGCAGGTGGGGTTGGAATTCCTGTCCAGCCCCCGTGGCCTGAGCTGGTCCTCTGCGCTCCCTACCCAGCCCCAGATGTCTGATCCCTGTCCCGTGCTCCTGGCCTGGAAGGAAGAGGCCCCAGGGGGCCTTGCCCACTGTTTCCAGACTGTAAGGGGCCGCAGGGAGGCGTGGGGTACTCCACTCTGTGAATGAAGACATTCTTCCAGTGAGAGCTGCCCCGCGAGGGCAGGGGCTGCCACAAGTTGGAGAGGGAGCTCTCCGTCCCTGGGGCTGTTCAAGCAGGGGTCAGAGGGTGCTAGGAGATTGTGGGGTGGGCTCAGTGACACAGAGAGTCCTTCCAGGGAAGGCATTTCCCAGTTCTAAGATTCTGAGGGCTAGCGACCCCCTGAATTGTGAATTCCTCTGAAGTTTGGATTAAATGCACACCCCTCCCCAGGCTCCTTCCAGCCCCCTGATTTCAGGACTCTCTGTGCCTCTAGAAGCCTCTCGGTCAAGCCCCACAGCATAAGCAGACAGACTGGGCCTCCAATCCCTGCTTATCAAGGACAGCTGATGACTTTGCCTTGCCAAACCTTAGTGGCTCCTGTAAGATAGGGACCATCACAAAGGCACTGCCTCACACGTCCTGATTGTGCTGGGAATATAGTGAGGGACCACCCATGAAAGCCACGGTGAACCTGACCAGCAGCTGTGAACTTGACTCTGGCTTGGCAGGCTCTGCAGGAGGGGCAGAGAGTGAGAGTGAAGGTTGGAGATGGTCGGGGAGATAAAGGGCTGGGGTTGAGCAAGAGAGATATTGGGGGCCGAGGTGGTGGGCTTAGCATGTTGGGCCGAGGCTCCAGGACCCGCATGACTGGGCATGTATTTCCCAGCAGGACTGACTGGCACGCACATCCATCACTGCCAGGGCCTGCCAGCCCAGGCTCTGGCCATTGGAGCTGGCAGTGGATCAAAGGGCCTTGTGGGTGAGGCCGACAGCTGCGCCAGGCCCGCTGACCTCGCTGACCCTGGCTGGTGGCCTCACCAGCCTCACCCTGAGAGGTGTCTGAAGATGAAGTTGTGGGGAGGCAGATCGTGGTTCAGTCAACAGGACCCACTGAGCACCAGGACTTTGCTCTTATCACTGAACTGGGACCCCACGTCAGCAGATGAGGATGCTGAAGCCCAGAGGTCTCTTCTGTCCCCCATCTTCAACTACAAAGGAGAGATGATCCAGGGAAACCTAGTGGAAGTATTCAGATTGAGCAGGAGATATATTGGAAAGCCAAGAGCAGGGAAGGGGACTCTTGAACCCCAGGGTAATGTCTCTGGAGCCTATCTGTTCAGCCTAGAGAGTTCCAGAACCACAGCCCTCCCTGGCCTGGCTTGGCTGTTGCAGATCCACAGCAAGCACCTTACAGAAGTTTCTCCAGGCCTCCATCTCCCCATCTGTCAAATGGGTGTGTTGGACTCCTTGCTCTCCAAAAGGCCTTCCAGCCCTGAGGTAGGACAGGGAGGGCTTAGAAAGGGGGTTCCAGAAAGGAGGCCTCTCCAGCTTGGATTTAATAAGCCGTCTGTTTGGTTGGAACTGATCAAAACCAGATTTGAGCTCAGACGTGTCTCTGATTCGCACGAACTGAAGCCGCCAAGAATGCATCCCTCACTGTTTCCAGTAAATAATTGGGCTCCCGTGGGGTTCCCAGGGCAGACCGGACGTCTCACCTCCTCTCTTCAGTGTGAACATGACCAGGGGAGGCCGGGTGGGAAGGAGACCCCCAGCCAGGCCTCTAGTCGTGTTCCTGCCACACCAGCCCGAGGTGGGTGGGAGCGAGCTCAGGGGGCCCCGGCCCTCACGCAGTCAGAGTAGTCAGAGCTGCCAGTTGGAGCCCACAGGGCCACATGTTGGGGAGGTGGCCCCATTTTTCCGTTCATTCACACAGTCAACAAACCTTCCCAGAGCTCCCAAGAATTTGATGGGAGGTCCCGCCTCAGAACTGCCCCCAACCTCCCTGGAGTCCTGAGAAGTAACACCATTTCCTTTGTTGTTCCTCCTGCTTTGGGGAAGAAATATCAAGACTGGGTTTCACATAGTGACGCCGTGTAAGTTGTGCACTGTGCATCTCCTTCTTCCGGTTCTGCTGGTTGTTGCTGTGGCTATGGATACAACAGCCTCGTGTGAGGTGCTCAAGAAGCCCAAGGGGCTGTGCGTAGGGGAGGTGATGCCTGAGCTGAAAGACCTTTGCAGAGTAAGCACGCACGTGTGCGCACACGCACGTGTGCACACACACACACTACTTGGTGTCAAGACCTGGTTAAAATACAGGGGTCTTGTCTGATTCGAGGGGTGGGGTCTGGAAATCTGCATTTCAACAAAAGTCTCAGGTGATTCCCCCTCCCCACCATGTTTGGGTACTTAGACTTGAGCCTCTTGAAGAAAGTGAAAGAGGAGAGTGAAAAAGTTGGCTTAAAGCTCAACATTCAGAAAACTAAGATCATGGCATCTGGTCCCTTCACTTCATGGCAAATAGATGGGGAAACAGTGGAAACAGTGTCAGACTTTATTTTTCTGGGCTCCAAAATCACTACAGATGGTGATTGCAACCATGAAATTAAAAGACGCTTACTCCTTGGAAGGAAAGTTATGACCAACCTCGACAACATATTAAAAAGCAGAGACATTACTTTGCCAACAAAGGTCCATCTGGTCAAGGCTATGGTTTTTGCAGTAGTTACGTATGGATGTGAGAGGTGGACTCTAAAGAAAGCTGAGTGCCGAAGAATTGATGCGTTTGAACTGTGGTGTTGGAGAAGACTCTTGAGAGTCCCTTGGACTGCAAGGAGATTCAACCAGTCCATTCTGAAGGAGATCAGCCCTGGGATTTCTTTGGAAGGAATGATGCTAAAGCTGAAACTCCAGTACTTTGGCCACCTCATGCGAAGAGTTGACTGACTGGAAAAGACTCTGATGCTGGGAGGGATTGGGGGCAGGAGGAGAAGGGGACGACAGAGGATGAGATGGCTGGATGGCATCACTGACTCGATGGACATGAGTTTGGATAAACTCCGGGAGTTGGTGATGGACAGGGAGGCCTGGCGTGCTGCGATTCATGGGGTTATCAGTTCAGAATTTCTTCAGCGCTCAGCTTTCTTCACAGTCCAACTCTCACATCCATACATGACCACTGGAAAAACCATAGCCTTGCCGGACAGACTTCGTTGGCAAAGTAATGTCTCTACTTTTTAATATGTTATCAAGGTTGGTCATAACTTTCCTTCCAAGGAGTAAGCGTCTTTTAATTTCATGGTTGCAATCACCATCTGTAGTGATTTTGGAGCCCAGAAAAATAAAGTCTGACACTGTTTCCACTGTTTCCCCATCTATTTGCCATGAAGTGAAGGGACCAGATGCCATGATCTTAGTTTTCTGAATGTTGAGCTTTAAGCCAACTTTTTCACTCTCCTCTTTCACTTTCATCAAGAGGCTCTTTAGTTCCTCTTCACTTTCTGCCATAAGGGTGATGTCATCTGCATATCTGAGGTTATTGATATTTCTCCCAGCAATCTTGATTCCAGCTTGTGCTCCTTCCAGCCCAGAATTTCTCATGATGTACTCTGCATATAAGTTAAATAAGCAGGGTGACAATATACAGCCTTGACGCACTCCTTTTCCTATTTGGAACCAGTCTGTTGTTCAATGTCCAGTTCTAACTGTTGCTTCCTGACCTGCATATAGGTTTCTCAAGAGGCAGGTCAGGTGGTCTGGTATGCCCACCTCTTTCAGAATTTTCCACAGTCTATTGTGATCCACACAGTCAAAGGCTTTGGCATAGTCAACAAAGCAGAAATAGATGTTTTTCTGGAACTCTCTTGCTTTTTCGATGATCCAGCGGTTGTTGCCAATTTGATCTCTGGTTCCTCTGCCTTTTCTAAAACCAGCTTGAACATCTGGAAGTTCCCAGTTCACGTATTGCTGAAGCCTCGCTTGGAGAATTTTGAGCATTACTTTCCTAGCGTGTGAGATGAGTGCAATTGTGTGGTAGTTTGAGCATTCTTTGCCATTGCCTTTCTCTGGGATTGGAATGAAAACTGACCTTTTCCAG